>NC_067146.1:64813038-64938038 GCF_903995435.1 Acomys russatus | reverse complement strand
TGAAGCTTAGTTGTTTAGGGATTAGGATGTTTTTAGGTCTAGATAGATGTTTTATGTTGATAATGACAAGATGTGATAGAGATTGATTTACATTCAGAATTTAGCCAAGCCAAGATAGGAAAGATGTCTTCTTTAAGGCTGCCAAATACAAACAGCCAAAACACTAAGAATGTAACATTTATATAATTCCTGATTGTGTCATGGTTCTCCTTGCTGTAGGTAGTTTATTGTATATAGGTGTAATAATATAAATGCATATGTAAAAATTAAAAAATATTTAGTAAAAATAAGATGAAAAAAAGAAAGAAAAAGACTCAGGGACAGGGTCGTATCTTTGAGAGCAGCATAGGCTACAAAGTGAGACTTTGGAGGGTGTAGGAGAGACAGTCTTAGAATTTCATACCTTTTTAACCCCTATTTTTCTGTCTTATGACTCTACATAATTTTAAAAGTGAACATTTAGAAGTAAGAAAAATTATGCTTTGAGGGGAAAAATATGCACTCTAATACTTATTCCTGGAAACCTTTAACTTTCTAGAACATCTGAAACATCTGGCCTGGAGCTTCAGTACTAAGCTCCAGTATCAGTCTCCCAACCCATGTTCATAGTTTGTATTCATTTCACATGCATAGTAAGTGCGAGAATGAGAATAAGAGAACCTACCTTAAGAGGGTTGGATGGGCTGTACACTCCACAGTACTGGCATACTAGATGCTGATATGTGTTAGCCAAATGCAAAGACATGAACAGAGGAGAATGGAGTTCTTGCAGAAGACTTCTTAATGAATTATATTTTACAGGAACAAAGAGGGACAGTTGCCCAGACACTTCTTTTTAACAGCCCAACTAGTCATTTCCTCTAACTCTATCAATCTAATAAGTGATTCCCAGAGCTGGCAAATGAGAACAACATGGGAATGCATAACAATGGCTGAAACCTGACTGTTGCGAACAGACATTCTGATCTGATTCGCATGGAGCACAACCTGGACATCAACAGCTTTGAAGACATCTCGTGGTAGACAAATAATTTATATCTCAATGCCAGAGTTTGTAAACGATAGCTTACCTGGCAAAGAGGCAATGGGGAAGCCAATAGAATTAAAGATGATAATCAGCTGACATTAAAATAGTGAGATTACCCTAGATGATTCAGGCAGGCCTAATATAACTCCTTTAACTGAGGAAGTTAGAGGCAAAAGAGCCAGTGTTACCTTAACATGATTTTTAAAAGATTACTCTGCCACCACAGGCTTTGCAGAAACAAGGAATAAAACTTGGTGCAAGGACAAAATTATTTTCTTACCTTCAATATTTTTCCCACTGAGGGCCAGCTGCCCGGCACTATTGCTTCCCCAGCCATAGGAAGTCCCCTTGAGAGACAGCGCAAAGCTGTGATTGCCGCCGGCAGCGACCTGAGCCAATGGGATCCCCTCCAGGGACTTCACCCTCTGTGGGCTGGCTTGGGAACAGAACTTCAGCCCCAGGCCCAGCTGACCTTGACTGTTATTTCCCCATGAAAACACTTGTCCATCTATTAAAAATGGAGAACATTTAAATAGTATCTTTAAGTATTAATTGCCTTAACTATTTAATTAAAAGTCAGAGAGCTGGATTTTTAAAAAACTCCATATTTCTGTTGTCTATAAGAAAATAATCTTAGCTTAAAAAAAAAAAAAAAGAACCACTCCAAAATGAGAAGATGGAAAAAATATTCCAAACAAGTGGGACAAAGAAGCAAATGAGTGAGCATTGTTATCCTAATATTTGGCCAAACTGGCTTTGAACTGAAAGTAATCAGTAGAGATTATCAAGATTCAAAAGTAGAAGTGTTTTCTTCATTATCATCATGAGAATAGCTAATCTATAAACATATAGTGACCAAACTCTAGTACACACAACTTCATAGCAACTCTAGGATGAGAATTCAAGACACAGGCTAATGCCAACCTAATAATAGCAGACAGTGTTGATACCTCATTTTCTTCAATAGAATGGCTGCCTAAAGAAAAACTATGCAGAGAAACGACAGGATTTGTTGTTTATGTATATGATGTATAAGAACATCATACTTCAAATGATCCTAACAGAATATTCACCCAAACTCCAAAGAATACTCAGCAGCCCATAGGAATTCCTCTAAGGCACACCAAACAGTTCTTAACAAGTTCATAAAAAATTCAGACAACTCAGAATCCTATCTGAGCATAATGAAATAAAACAAAATATCTGCAAACAAATCTCTATCAGTGTACAAACTGAATGAGATTAAACAACTCATTACTTGGTGATTAATAGTCAAATAATAAATCAAAAAAACAATTGTATAATTTCTGGAAAAAATTAAAATAAAAACAACACATACAAACTTCTGAGTAAACACTAAAAACCAATTCTTAGAAAAAATGTATAGCTATAAGCTCTTACATTAAAAACTACAAACATTACAAATCAATGACTTCATGATAGCAACTGAAGAACTTGCAGAAACAAGAGCAAACCAATACCAAATCTAGTAGACGACAAGATACAACAAAAATCAGTGCAAAAATAAATGAAATGGAACCAAAAAAAATTCAAAGTATCAACTAACCTTAGATCTGGCTTTTTGAGAAGATAAATAAGACAGACACAGCATTTACCCAACGAATAAAAAGAAAAAGACATATTCTCAATGAACAGAATCAGAAAGGAACATAGAAACAGTGAAATAGATATCAAAGAAATGTAGAATATTATAAGGGAATACTTAAAAGACCTGTACTGCACTAAGTTAGAAAAATCTAAAAGAAGTGGATAAATTTCATGATTCATCCAAACCATTAAAGTTAATTCAAGAAGTAAACAACAGCCTGAATAAACACATGAGAAATAAGGAGATGGAAATTATAATAAGAACCCTACCAACTAAAGCAATCCCAGGCCAGATGAATTCACAGCAAAGCTTTGCCAGACTTTCAAAGATTTACAGCCAATACTGTAGGCACTATATTTTTAACTCCATTTTATTGGGGTTTCTTAATGCCTCTACTTCTCTTGCAACCCTCCAACCCTAGGTAGGCAAGAAAGAAAGTTAGAAGGGTTAGAAAGTTAGACTTAGACCTCTTTAGACTTAGTTCCAGCTACTTAGGGTTGTTGGATTCTTTGGAGAAATACCAACCTTAGCTGTGAGGATATCCAGCAGTCCAGCAGAACCTGCAAATGGCAATAGCAGAAGGAAGAACAGGCATCCTTCTTCCTCCTCTGTCTGTCTCCTCTCTCTCTCTCTGGGCTCTGATATTTGTACTCTCTCAGAGTCCTTGGGATCCCACTAACTACAGCTGGTAAAGACCATGCCCCTCTCAAAGCCACACAAAGCTGTTACCAGACGGCAGAGAGCACATCCCACATGAGGTAATTATTGGCTGTGGATAGACGAAAAGCAATTCCATATCCCACACTTGGGATTAAACAAAAACATATTTACATAATATAACTGAGTTTTTAAAGAAGCCAAAACTTCCACTACACAATACTCCTTAAATCATTCAAAAGAAACAGAAAAAATACTTCTGAACTCCTTTATGAAACTAGTGTCACTCTATACCAAAACTCAATAAGGGCACAACCAATAAACCTGAACTACAGGTAAATATCCCTTATGAACACAGATTTAAAATGTTCAATGAAATACATTCAAACTATGCAGGAATATGTCAAAAAGGTCATCGGGTTGGCTATATTCCAAAGATGGAAGGATCAATCAGAATATGTAACTCATTAGGTAAGTAATATAAATAAGCGTAAGGGAAAAATTCACATGATTATCTCAATAGATTAAAAAAAAAAGACTTTGACAAAATCCAATGTGCTCTCACAGTAGAAATTCTAGAGTCAGGAGGACTAGAAGGAACATACCTCAACATGATAAATGCTAAATATGACAAACTCATGGCTAACATTTATCCTAAATGAAGAAAAACTTGAAGCAATCATTAAAATCAGGAAGGAGAAAGGGCTATCCACTATCCCATTCCTTTTTCAATATAGTCTTAGTGCTCTAGCACTAGGTAAAGCAATAAGACAAGAATAAAATTGAAAGGGATGCGAGTAGAAAAAAAAGTCAAGTTATTTCTATTTGCAGAAGCTAGGATATTAGACATACAAGATCACAAAATTTGTGCCAGAAAGCTTTTAGAAACGATCAACAATTTCAGAAAAATGGGGAGAAACAAAATCAACTTGCAAAACTCATCAGACTTCCTATATAACAACAACAAATTTTCTGAGAAAGAGGTCATTGATACAATTCCATTCACAACTGCCTCAATGAAAATAAAATATCTAGGAATAAGCCTACTCAAGGAAATGAAATGTGTCTATGATGAAAATTTTAAATCCCTGAAGAAAAAGATTGAGGAAGACACAAAATAGAAAGCCTGTTCATGGTCATGGATGGACAGAATTAACATTGTGAAAAGAAATGTTTTATCAAAAAATACTTATGGACTCAACAAAACTTCAATCAGAATCTCCACAGCATTCTTCACAGAAACAAAAAAAAAACAAAAGCATTCTAACATTCATTTTGGAACTACAGAAGACCCTGGAAAGCCAAAGCAATCCTGAACTAAATGAACAATAGTATTAACTAATCTAAATATTGGCTTTTTGCAAGATAAACAAAATTCACAGACCTTTAGGCCAATTAATCAAAAGAAAGAAAGACATGTCTGAAATAAGCAGAATCAGAAGTTAACATTGAATCATTACAATACATGCCAAAAAAAAAAAAATCAGAACATTAAAGAGGAATTGATGTTTTAAAAGAAAACTCATACTCCATTAAGTTGGAACATCTAAAAGAAATGTATAAGTGTCTAGTGCATCCAAACCAGTAAAGTCATATCAAGAAGAAATTAGCACCATAAACATACTAACAAAATAAGGAACAAAACATAACCTCTAATATTTGAATACATATTATATTCAATTCTGTAAATTCATAATCTATAAAATAATAAAAAATCTTCCAGCTAATATAGACTTAAATATAAGATGAATATCTCAATAAATGCAAGTGTCCTTGACAAAATCCAACATACTTTCATAATAAAGTCCTAGAGAGAGTAGGACTTGAGGAAAAATAACTCAAATGAATAATTAATAAAATTAATTTAAAATTTTAAAAATTAATATATGACACACATTATCCTAAATGGAGAAAAACTTGAACCACTCACACTAAAATCAGAATTGAGGTAGTACTGTCTACTATCCTCCCTCTTTTCCAATATAGCGCTCCAAGCACTATCTAGAGTAAAAGGCAATAGAAGGAAATTAAAGAGTCACAAATAGAAAATAATTAAAATAACCTTTATTTTCAGATGATATATTAGACATAGTAGACTCCAAATATTCCATCAGAAAACTTCTAGAAAGAATCAATAATTTGAGCAAAGTGACATTTATACAAAAATCAATTTATGAAAATTGATAGCCTTTCTAAAAACTCACAATAAAAAATCTTTAATCCCAGCACTCGGGAGGCAGAGGCAGGCGGATTGCTGTGAGTTCGAGTCCAGCCTGGTCTACAGAGTGAGTCCAGGATGGCCAAGGCTACACAGAGAGACTTTGTCTCGAAAAACCAAAAAAAAAAAAAAAAAAAAAAAGAAAAAAAGAAATGATAGATACATGTCCTTTCATAATAGCCTCAAAGAAAATAAACATCTAGGAATAAACCAACCAACAAGGTGAATTGCCTCAATAATGAAAACTTGAAATCTCTGAAGAGATTGGAGAAATTAGAAAATGAAAAACAGAAACAAAAACTCCTATGCTCATGAACAGGTAGAAATAATATTGTGAAAATGATCATCATACAATTTCCAGTTTCATGCAATCCTAATCAAAAACCTCCACAACATTATTTAAAAATATTTCTTAAGGATACAGGTCCCCAAAGTGTTCTTTACCTTCTGACAATGCCAAAGAGTGGTAGTGTCCACAGGAAACTTGGATTATTTTTATGCTGCCCAGAGCTTTTATTTTCCTATAATAAAAAAAAAAGTCACATAAATCTGTTAACTTTGTTTAGGATGAGTTATTAAAGAAATTACAGACATTTAAAAGTATTTTAGATAATACATTAGCTGTCAGGGAACAATTTTATTCTCGTGTGAATATGTAATACCATTTTCCCAAACTGTCAATCTGCTTCTTTCCTTCTTTTTATGATTTTAGCTACTTAGAGGAAGGGGTGTGCTCCCAGCTTCCAAGAACTGAAGAGAGAGTAGCATGGAGGTTTTTCTGTTTATTCTGCACATCTCATATCTCTTCATCAGGCCAGCGTTTTCTTTCCCACACTGACTCTGCTAATGCCACCGCCATGGCTGTAGTTTCACTGGACAGTGTAGGGAGACAGTAGGAATCACATTCACCTAACCAAGTGTGTCACTAAGACACAAGGCATCTGACTGCCTGACCAGGACCACAAGTCTCTCCTCACACTCCTCTTTAACTGAATCCCTTTAGTTAGAAAGGGCCAAAATTGCATTGCATCCTTTGTTTTTGTTTGGTTTTAGTTGTTTTTTTTTTTTTTGTGTGTGTGTGTGTGTGTGTGTGTGTGTGTGTGTGTTTGTTCGTTTGGGGGACTTAGTATTTTAGGGTGAGAAAAGGTCTCAGGCAGGTCTGGCTGGTCTCTGACTCCCTATGCAACTGAGGATGACCTTAAACTTCTGATTCTCCTGTCTCTGCCTCTGTGAAGGTCTATGTGCTTTAGAGCTTCAAGAGGAGAGTATGGCAGGTCCCATCAGGCCTTTTCATCATAATAAATAGTATTGTGTAGTCTATGATATAGGAGCTTGAATGTTTGGGGTGCAGTTAATGTGAGAGGCTCTGCTTTACTTGGATACAAGATAATCAAGTAAGATTTCTTTTCGAATCCTTGGTACCTTGATAGTTTGTACTTAAGATATGTTTTTTGTTGTTGTTGTTGTTGTTGTTGTTGTTGTTGTTTTTTTTTAATTTACTGTAGGAATCCAAGTGGGTTCCCATGAATATACTATAATAAATAAAATTAGGACTACAGCATATCATTTCATTCTCACTTTCTCCTTCAGGGATTCTCTACCTAATCAACTGGCTGTACACATGATTTCCTGACCATTTCTCTCACCATCTTTTAACCCTTGAGGCTAGGGATAGCTTCATAGTCATATCCATCACTGTAGCCTGGCATTTGAGTCCCTGGCATTCAAAAATAGTGAAAAAGTAGTGAATTAAAACACTTACATAGGCATAATATTTATTTCCTTAAATTCTCCAATTCCCAGCTGCCCATGAGAACCGGCTCCCCAAGCAAAGACCTTTCCTTTGTGGCAGACAGCCATAGAGTGCTCCTTCCCACAGCTCACATGGTCAATGTGGAGGTTATTCAATGCCTGAATTGGTTCTTTGGAAACAAAGAAGAAGAAAATATTGTCTCATACAGAGTCAAGCAACCTTGGCCCAGGCTTGGGGGTGGGGTGTTGGGGAGGGTATGGACACTGAAGCCAAGAGCCAAACAAGGACCGTGCATGGACTAGACATGGGCACCCTACACTTATGTAGTAGATGGGCAGCTCAGGCTTCATGTGGGTCCCCTACTAAGGGGAGCAAGGCCTATCTCTGACATGGACTCAGTTGCCCGCTTTTCCATGACTTCTCTCTGGTGGGACTGCCTTGCTTCACTTCAGTGGAAGAGATGTGACTTAATGTGTCAGGGTGGGCTGGTAGGGAGGGAGCTCTCCTCTTCTGAGGAGTAAGGAAGGGAGATAGGGGAAAGAGGAAGGGAGGGTGGGACTTGGAGAAGAGGAGGGAGGGGGGATACAATCAAGATGTAAAGGAAAGAAAGAAAGAAAGAAAGAAAGAAAGAAAAGAAAGAAGAGAGAGAAAGAAAGAGAGAAAGAAAGAAAGAAAGAAGTAAATGAATTGTAACATTAACTTAGGGAAGAAAGTAGGCAAACTTATCTGGCAGCACATCCAAAAGTAAATGTCAAAGGGAAGTAAATGCAAATATAAGCCTAAGACAATAAAGATTTCAGAAGAAAAGAAAAAAAGGGAGTATACACTTCTAAATTTAAGACAATAATAACCTCAAAAAAAGTAAAGTTATCTAGATTTTTTTGTCTCCTTCAGTGTCTGTTAAATCAAACCTAAAATCCTTACTAAATATTGGTAGGAAACAAATCCAATATGTTCATACTACATGCGTGAAAACACATTTCTGTTATATTGACTACCTGGACACAACTTGGCTCACAAGGTTTGAGCACCTTGAGTTCCTACAGAAGCAAACTGAACCCCAGATCAAAATGATGGTCACTGCCTAGGGAAACGAAACTGAAATGTGCCCAGCTTATCTCCACACAGAGAATACAAACTTCTCGCTAATTTTAAGGCCTGACCACTTTAACCAAGAGAATTACTTTGTCTTGCTCTGTACAATTTGTGACAGTTTCCAGCTAGAGTCCGCTGATACCCCTCAGTGTGGCCTGAGCCCTTGAACTCTAGTGTGAGTTTATCCTCGAGTGACTAAATGTTGCAATTAGCCATTTAGGCTACTAAATCTTTTTTATTTCTTTCTGCTTATTTTTTGTTCTCTTTTGTTTTTACAATACTAGGGCCTGACTCCAGGGCCTCATTCCTGTCTGGCAAGTGCTTTACCATTTTTTCTAAGATGGCTCCCACAATTTGTTATCCATTAAAGTCCCAACTTCTTTTCTTTTGCTAAATACAGTGCACAGGTTCCTGAATCTAAGCATCTCTTTTCATTTACTTTCTGTGAATTGGTATACACAGAAATTACTCTCTAAGAGATTAATAAATTTGTATACTGGTTTTTGCCTGTTAATTTTTTCCTGTTAACTTTGCAACTTCTAGGAACTCAATCTAAAAAGACAGAGGAATAGTTTTCATTTCCCACACAGTTCTACAAATTATTCTAAGCACATAATCACATATAGTCAAGAGCTGGGAATGTAATACAGCCAGTGATAGAGTGCTTGCTTGTATATAAAATGGGAAGAAAAAGAAAGAAGAAAGAAAGAAGAAAGAAAGAAAAAGACAAAAAAGAAAAACAAACTAGAATGTTAGTTAAATCCATAAGAATGTGAGGCAGTATCATATATAAAAACCCATAACAGATTAATATGTTTTGGTAAAAACACAACTTGTTGTTTAAAACAAATACAATGATGTGTGACACAATTTCTATAAGGATTAAATACATACACAGAAAATAAGAGCTCTGCTTTGTTGTTAGAGCTGCATGTTAGTGTGATTACAAGTGGCTTTTCTGAAAAAAATATTTTGATACTTTTGTTTATGTGTGTACGAGAGAGTAACTGTATGCATATGTGTGTGCTGTTGCCCACAGAGGCATCAGATCCCCTGGACCTGAAATTACAGATGATTGTAAACTGCATATAGATGCTAGGAACCGAACTCTTAGCTACATGAGCCATCACTTTAGACTCTACAGATGGCTTCTTTTCTATATTCTTACAACAACCGGAATGCCCAAAAGTGCTATTAAGCTTTTTTTTTTAAACTTAGGATAAAAGATGCCCCAAGGTATTGCTAAGTTAGTTAGAGGTGCACAACCCAGTAGGTTTGGGAGAAAGAACTCCCTCAGAAAGTTGGCTTAGGCTTAGCTTGATCTGGAAAGTCAAGGGGGCGGGGCCTTATTTCTGTCCAGAGGAACGGGGTTCTCAGTTTCTCAATGAAAAGGAACTGGAAACCGAAACAAACGCAAACTCAAGAGCTCTGGGAAACGAAACCATTGACACACACATCGCATCATAAAGCAGGGTTACTGGCTTCCAGGTATACCTGTTCCAGCCACCCTTTATCTCTGATCCTCTGTTCCAGCGACCCAAGGCGCTCACACCCCTTCCGGCCCAGAGCACCTGCTTTTGGGCTGGGTACTTACCTGGCAGTTCGGTACAATGCTCTCTCCTCTGTCCCAGCTGGCCCCAGCTGTTGTCCCCGCAGGAGTGTACTCGGTGGTTGCTGAACAGTAGCAGCGAGTGGCGCTCCCCACTAGCAGCCTGCAAGAGCTCAAAGCCCGCTCCCGCCTCTAGGCGCCGAGGCTGAGGGCTTCCCGCAGCCCAGCAAAAGTACATCTTTGCGGAGCCCATTCACCAGGGGCTCTGGTGTGGCAGCTCGGTCAGATGGGTTCCCGAATACAAGTGACCTAAGCTTCCTAACTCCTCCCAGAGGCACTGCGCTGTCTCTTACGTCATGGTCCTTTTCTTTCATGGAAGTGCTCACTTGTCTGGTGTCACTAATAGCTTTCCCACGGGCTTCCTCCCCTGCATGTCATCTTAACCTAGCTGTTTGAGTTTCAAGTGCTGAATAACAAAGGACACAGGCAAGAAGAAACTATCTCCATCATAGCTAAGCCCCTTGTGAGTCCTGCTGCTCTGGGCAAATTGCTAGGTTTGTGAAATATTTATTAAGTGGCAATAAATTCACAGGGCATAGCAGTTTCAGTGGCAGACAGTTACCAGGGAATCTGCTTTCCTTGGCAACCTTGGCTGAGGTTCTTTTGTTCTAGTCTTGATTATTAATTTCAGATCCCACATTAATCATCACATAATGAATGAATCTATCTATCTATCTATCTATCTATCCATCCATCTATCTATCTATCGTCTATCTGTCATCTATCTATCAGCTATTTATCTATCTATCTATAGCTATTTGTATAATATATAGATTATGGAATGTGTACAGCGTGTTAAAGAAGTTTCAAAGAGGCCTGGAAAGCCTAAGCTGGAAACCCTGTAGAGATGCAGTAATGGACCCCAACTAAGCGGCAAGGAAGAAGCTGTTATTCAACCGAGTCCCACTGCAGAGGCGGAGGGCAAGGTCCAGCTGCAGAGAAATAAACACCTTCAGATGAAAGTTGGACAAGATAAGCCAAGAGAAAAATGAAAAAGCCCAAAGTGAAGGCACAAGAATCAGAAACCTACTCACGTACACAATCAGAAGTCCCATAAAAATACAAAACTGAAAGCTATAGTCCAGTTGCAGAGGACCTGCCGCGGACCTGAGAAGGCCCTGTGATATGCTGCTTCAGTCTCTGTGAGTTCAGACGAGTTTTGCTCAGTTGACTTAGAAGGCCTTGGTGTGTGTGTGTGTGTGTGTGTGTGTGTGTGTGTGTGTGTGTGTGTGTGTGTGTGTGTATGTTTTGGGTGTGTGTGTGTGTCCTCCATCACCTCTGACTCAGCCACTCAAATCTCTTCTGCAGTATTTGCTGAGCTCTGAAGAAAGAGATTTGATGGAGACATTTTCTTTAGAGCTGTGTTTCAAGGTTCGTTCTCTCTTCTCTCTCTCTCTCTCTCTCTCTCTCTCTCTCTCTCTCTCTCTCTCTCTCTCTCTCTCTCCTCTCTCTCTCTTTCTCTCTATCTATCTATCTCTCTGCATGAGGTATGACTGTGGGTCTCTGGATTTGTTCCCATCTACTCTGTGATTATGGTTGAATAAGACACTGACCTATGAATACACCAGAGTATTACAGACTCATTTTATTGTTACGTGTTTTTAAAGACCAGTAGTATTTGGTTTCGCCCTAGGCTCTCTGGGCTATCTAAATTCTGGTTCTTGGGCACCTAAGAAGTTTAAGGTATGGGTTCCATCTCAAGGAGTAGGCCTTAAGTCAAATCAGAGATCAGTTGGTTACTCCCACATGTTTTGTACTGTCATTGCCCTAGCATATTCTGCAAGCAGGACAGACTGTCAATGGGTTTTGTGGTTGGGTTGGTTTACCTTTTCTTTTGGTGGTCTGCAGAGTACCATTGCCTGTTGTAGACATTAGAATATGGGGTAAAGGTCCTATGTAGGCACCAGCTCCACCTCTCCATGTTCAGTGTGTTGTATTGGTGTTGTCTTCAGCAATGGGGACTTGATGTCAGTTTGTTGAGAGCAACCTATTTTCTCGGCAAAGCCTGAGTTGTTTGGGAATTTCATAGGGACCCTTTTCAGGCAACAACTCAATTAGATGAAACTCAGTGCCAGACCGGAAGCTTCCTTTGGGGACAAGAGGTGGCTAGTTGAGGTTCCGTCTCTCTCATTATTTTGAGACTTCATTAGGACTGTCTTTATATATTTTAGGAAGTTTCCATTGTATTAGGTTTCTACACTGCCCCTTAAATGCTCTTCAATTCTATCTGTCTCTCCCCACATTTCCTCTCTGAATTCCATCTTCCTTCCTCCTTCCCACCAGATCCTCCCATTCTCATCCTTTCCCCTTTTCCAGTCCAACCAATGCCATATTGTTTTATTTCCATAGTTTTGTGATATAGAGACCTCCTGCATTTTTTTTAATTGTTTAAGATTCTTTTAGCTATCATGGGTTTTTTTTATGTTTGCATATGAAGTTGAGAATTGTCATTTCAACCTCTGTGAACAATTGTGTTGGAATTTTGGTGAGGATTGCACTGAATCTGTAGATTGCTTTTATAGGATGGCCATTTTTACTATGGTAATCTTGCAGATCCATAACAGAGCTTTCCACCTTCTGATATATTCTTAAATTTCTTTCTTCAAATACATGAAGTTTTGTCATACAAGTCTTTCACTTACTTGGTTAGAGTCACCCCAAGATAGTTTGTATTATTTGAGGCTATTGTGAAGTGTGTTATTTCCTGGATTTCTTTCTTAGTCTCTCATTTAAATATAGGAGGCTACTGATTTTTGACAAGTTAATTTTGTATCCAGCTACTTTGCTGAAATTATCAGCTGTAGAAGTTTCATGGTGGAATTTTTAGAGTCACTTATATATACTATAATATCATCTGCAAATATCAATACTTTGATACTTTCTTTCTAATTTATATTCCCTTGATTGCTTTCTGTGGTCATATTGCTTTAGCTAAGACTTCCAGTGCTATTATTGACTAGATATAAAGAGAGTGAAAAACCTTGTCTTGTTCCTGATTTTAGTGGAAATGCTTTTAATTTCTCTTCATTTAATTTTGTATTCATTATAAGCTTGCTGTAAACTGCCTTTATTATATTGAGGTATGTTCCTTGTACCCACAATCTCTCCAGGACTTTCATCAAGAAAGGGTGTTGGATTTTGTCAAAAGCCTTTTCTGCATCTAATGAGATGATCACCATGTGGGTTTTCTATTTTTTTATATGGCTTATTTATTTTCATATATTGAACCATTCTGCATCTCTAGGATGAAATCTACTTGATCATGGTATCACGGTAGATGTTTTTAAATGTATTTTTAGAATCTGTTTGCAAGTACTTTCTTGAGTATTTTTACATCTATATGCATAAGGGAAATTTGTCTGTAATTATCTTTCTTTGTTGGGCCTTTATTGTGTTTTGGTGGCAGGGTGGCTATGGACTCATAAAATGAATTGGACAATGTTCCTTCTGTTTCTAGTTTGTGGAATAATTTGAGGAGTATAGATGGTAATTCTTCTTTGAAAGTCTGGTAGACTTCTGTGCTAAGACCATCTGGTTCTGGGATTCTTTAGTTGGGAGATGTTTAATGACTGCTTCTATTTTACTAAGGGTTAAAGTGTATTTAAGTTTTTATGTGTTGTTGATTTAACTTTGGTAGGTGGTACCGATTGAGAAAATTATCCATTTTTTTTTTGAATTTTCAGTTTGGTGGAGTACAAGTTTTTAAAGTATGGACTTACAATTCTCTGGATTTCTTTAGTGTCTGTTAATATGTCATTCCCCTTTTCATTTTTCACCTTGTTCATTTGGATTTTCCTCTTTGTCTTTTTGTTAATTTTGGATAAGGGTTTTTCTATCCTATTAATTTTCTCAAAGAACCAACTCTTTGTGTCATTGATTCATTTTATTATGTTTTGTTTTTCTTTTTGAGACAGTTTCTCTGTATAGTCTTTGCTGTCCTGGGATCACTTTGTAGACCAGGTTGCTATGGAACTCAAAGAGATCCACCTACCTCTGCCTCCTTTGAGTGCAGGGATTAAAGGTGTGTACCACCATGCCAGGTTTTATTGATTGTATGGTTCTCTTTGTTTCTATTTTATCGATTTCATGCCATAGTTTGTGCATTTTTGAATAGTTCTCGGCTACGATTTCTTCTTTTTATTCTAGAGCTTTCAAGTGTGCTATTAAGTTGCTAGTCTGAGATCTCTCCAGGGTTTTGTTTGCTTGTTTATTTGTTTTAATGTAGGTACATAGTGCTATTAACTTGTCTCTTAGAGACACTTTCATTGTCTCCCATAAGTTTCGGTATGGTGTATCTCCATTCAATTCTAGAAAGTCTTTAATTTCCTTTTAAATTTTGTTGTTATTGTTGTTAACTGGAACACATTGCTTTCTATGTATGTAAATCTGAGTAATGAAGTAGTTCGTAAATAATGCCTTGAAGGGGAGATAAAACTGTTTCTGTTTTGATCCCAAGTCTGAGGCTGAGAAGAGAGCAGGATCTTTACTCCTTAGATGTGAGAAAGCAGGATATTTTTCCGCATAGAAGTCGAACTACTTCGTGGGGGAGGTTGGTGAAAAACACCCTTGAACAGACTGAGAGGATACATATATGAGCCCAAAACAGGAGAGGAGGCTTTTGGTTGGGACTTGGTTTTTGGCTGTTCATCCCTGCACTTCAAAAGGCTCCTAAAGAGAACTGCTCCAGGGAAAGTTTCAAGGCCTTGGACTCCAGCTGAGGCTTGAGTTTCCAGCTGCTGCTCCTGGTTCCGGCATCATCAGCTTTGGTGGAATTGCTCATCTGCTGAAATTCTGCTGACTATGCCGGGGACTGATATCCTAAGGTTTCATCGTATTGTTTTTTAACATCCTTTTCTGATTGTTTGGTTTGGTCGGGTTGTTAGGGAAGTAGGGTCATTTAATAAGTTCATAATGAAATATAATTGATAAGAAAATTGAGCCTACAATGCCTGATGAAGTATACTGCATAATTTATTGGTTATGGAAAGTCCTAAAAGCAACTTGACAGTATATAATATTTAACTGGGCACTAAATAAGCTAACACAACTTCACTCTATAACCCAAACATAAAAATCAAAATCCAAAAAGCTTTGCTCTGCTATGGATTGTGTTTGAGTAATTGATCCATTTTGGAAGTTGCTAACCTACACTTCCGTTTACTCAGATAATTAAGTTTTATTCTTTCTCAAGCCTCTGATAGGGTTGAAGAGTAGATAGTTTAGTCTTACAATTAAGCTTAGATGTTTAATGTTTAAGATGGTTTTAGGTGTTTTAAGATGTTTTAAGTTGATAGAGATGAGATATGGTAGATATTGATTTATATTCAGAATTTTAGTCTCACCAAGATAGGAAAGATGTTTTCTTCAAGATTGCCAAATACAAATGGCAAAAACACTATGAATGTACCATTTATATAATTCCTGCTTATTTTATGGTTGTTATTGCTGTATGTAGTTTATTTTATTTATATGTAACTTCTTTTTAATTTATAGATTCACTTTACATGGCGATCATAGCCACCTCCCTCCTCTCCTCCCGGTTATGCCCTCTCACCTTCTTCCCCTTCTCCCCTTTCCCCTTGTCTTCAGAAAAGGGGAGCCTCCCCACCAAGGCAACCAAGCACATCAAGTCAACTCAGAACTGAGCTCCTCCTCATCCTCTCAAGCCAGGCAAGGCCAGGCAAGGCAGCCTGCTGAGGGAGAAGTGATTGAAATCCTATAACAGAGTTCATGTCATAGACAGCACCTGTTCAACTTCCTAGGAGACCCACATGATAATCAAACTGCCCATCGGTTACATATGTGAAAGTGGACCTAAGTCCAGCCCATGCAAGTTCTTTGGTTGGTCTCTGCAAGCCCCTGTGGATCCAGATTAGTTGACTCTGTTGGTCTTCTTGCAGCATTCTTGTCCTACCTTCTTTCTTTATTTCTGCTTTGATCCAATAGTCATTTAATAGAGTCATTCAGTTGCCATTAGTTTGTAAGCTTTCTTTTGTTGTTGATATCCAGCTTTAATCTGTGATAGTATAATAAGATGCAGGGAAATTATTCAGTTTTCTTGTACCTGTTGAGACTTGCATTATGTTTGACTATTTGGTCAGTTTTGAAGAATGTTCCATGAGGTACAGAGAAGAAAGTATATTCTTTTGTATTGGTGAATTGTTCTCTAAATAACTGTTGGGTCCATTTGGTTTATAATTTATGTTAGCTCTAGTGATTCTGTGTTTATTTTCTATATATGACCTATTTATTGGTGAGTGTGGGGTAAAGAAGTCTCCTATTAGTGTGTGAGGATTACTATGTGATTTACTTTTATAAACATGGATGCCTTTGTGTTTGGGGCATAGAATTGCAATTTCCTCATGGTGGATTTTGACTATGATGAGCATGTAGTGTCCTTCCCTATCTTTTCTGATTAGTTTTGATTTGAAATATGTTTTTTTAGATATTAAAATGGCTATACCAGCTTGTTTCTTAAGTTTATTTGCTTGGAATATCTTTTCCTAACCCTTTAACCTTAGTTAATGTATATTGTTGACACTGAAGTATATTTCTTGGATGCAGCAAAAGAATGGGTCCTGTTTTTGCATCCATTCTTTTAGTCTATATCTTTTTATTGGAGATTTATATCCATTAATATTGAGAGATATCAATGACCAATGATTGTTTATTCCTGTTATTTTTATGGGATGGTAATCGTGTGTGTGTGTGTGTGTGTGTGTGTGTGTGTGTGTGTGTGTGTGTGTGTCTGTCTGTCTGTCTGTCTTTCTTTGTTCTATTTATTTGGTCTTTTGGTTATTATGTGGTGATGGGACTTTCTTTTCTGGTCCAGTTTATTTGATGTTCTGTGTTCTTCTTGTACCTTTATAGGCATCTCTTTCTTTAAGTAAGGAAAATTTCTTCTGTGATTTTGTTGAAAATATTTTCTGGGCCTTTGTGCTGGCTTTCTTCTCCTTCCACTATACCTACTATTTTTAGGTTTGGTCTTTTCATAATGTTCCAGATTTTCTGGAGGTTTTGTGTCAGCAATTTTTTTAATTTAACATTTTTGTTAACAAGTGTATCTATTTCTTTTATTGCGTCTTCTGTATCTGAGATTCTTTTAAAATTTTTTACATATATATTTATATTATTACACAATATATGATAAACTATATACAGTCAGAAGAACCACAAAACAATCAGGAATTATATAAATGTTACATTCTTAGTGCTTTGGCTATTTTGTATTTGGCAATTTTGAAGAAAACATCTTTCCTATCTTGGTGTATCTAAAATTCTGAATGTAAGTCAATATCTACCATATCTCATTTCTTATCAACTTAAGACATCTATCTAGATCTAAAAACATCTTAACCCCTAAATAACTAAGCTTAACTATGAAACTAAACTATCTGGACTTCAGTATCATCAGAGACTTGAGGAGGAATAAACTTTATAACCTGAGTAAACAAGAAGCATCCAGAATGAAAAAAAAAAAAAAAATGACAGAGATAGTTTGCTGCCTGAACAGTAACCCAAAACTCTCTATTAAGTTGAAGCATCATCTTTAGCATTCTGGCCCGGTATATCTGACAGACATATTTGTAAAGCAGGAACTATTGAGGACTTGCTTACCCTGTCTTGGCAGAGTTTGGTCATCAACTCTGCCTGCATCCAAGCTTCCTCATTTTTAGGCTGAATTCTGTCTGTGGCCAAAATGAGGATGTTTTGCCCAGTGGCTAGCTTGCCATATTTGAAGCCATCTCCAGGAGGAGGTTCTTTGATGCTCATCATCTTCTTTGTGGTAGACTGGGTGTTGCCAGGAATTAACTTGTCTTGTCAAGGAATCGTTAAAATAATAAAAACATCCTTAAATGCCATATTCTGTAGGTCTCTGGGGTTTTTGAAGACCTTATCTAACTATTTTACCTTATCTATCTATAGAGTCATATAGAATCATCCTGTTAAACCTAGGATGTTTATTCTTGTGATAACTAGTGATTGACTTGACCATGATTTGATACACTAATTATTAACTTGTATTACTTAATTATCCTAAACATCCTACAATAGCACTTTCAAAGTATTGGAAGTAAATCTTGTATTATAATTAAGTTTTATGGATACAATGACTCATATTAGAGTAGAAATATATATAATGTATATGAAAAATAATCTTAAATTTGAATTCTATACCAATGTATCAAAATACAAAATTATTTATTGATGAATTAAAAATTAACCTTGTTTGTGAGTGACAATTAAAGCCTTAAGTTGAGGAGTAGATTCAATAATCTACTTTTTGTTTCACCATCTCTATATATTTCTATATTCCTCTTTCTTTCTTTTCAAAACCTATCTCCAAACTTAAGAAAGAAAAAGAAAAGAGAGACATCCATGAGTCTAGATTCATTTTCTCTCTGAACAAGACCAATCATAAGTTATAACCAACTGCCAATGAAAATAAACATCTGTAGTCCAAGAAAGCAACCAAAAACCTACGCAACGCTCCTTAAGGATTTTCTGTTGTTGAAGCTTGCCTCTGTAGTTCTTGTTTGAATTCCTAAAATTTCCAAAATTCCCTTAGTTTGGGTTTTCTTTCCTGATTCTATTTCAAAATTCAGGTCTTAAACAATTTTATACATTTCTTTATAGTGTTTGTGTTTCATAGACTTTTTAAAGGATTTATTCACTTTCTCTTTAAAGACCTCTATCGCCTTCATACTGTTGTTTTTAAGATCTTTTTCTTGTGCTTCAGCTATGTTGGAATATTCAGGGCCTGTTGTAGTAGGAAAAATAGGCTCTGATGGGGCCACTGTTCTGGCTGTTATTGGTTGTGTGTTTACACTGGCATCTAGGCATGGAATGACAACAGGTCTAAGTGCTGATTTCTATATTAGTCTTTGTTGGGTGTTTGTTCCTTGGTTTTGGTTTCCTTTCTAAATTTGTAGAGAGAATGATTGCTCTGCATTGCTGTTTTCCTGGCCTGCTCATCTGATATGTCCACAGGTAATGCTTGCCAGTGTTGGAGGCTGAGATAATGGGCCGAGTTGGGCGAAGAAAAGTTAGGGAAGATCTTTGTGATCTATTGGGGATGGGATTGGAAAGGAAAGGGACACTGCCCCAGGTTTCTTGCTACAGATCTGGGGCTGAGGATCTCAGGAGTGGTAGGAGAGGTGAAGGTCTACATTCAGCCTACTTGTTGCCCTGCAAGTAGTGGCCCTTCGGTTAGCAGAGGATGCCTACTGGGACTGGGGCCTGGCATGAGGAAGGTTAGGAGAGGAAAATCTGTGGCATCTACATGGGATAGAAGCAGGGAGTCAGGGAAGGCTGCCATGGGCGTTCTGGTGCAGAGCAGGCAATGAGACTGGGGTGTTGGTTCTAGGGAAACAGAGTACTTGATATATCATTAAGATATTACATAATTCTAATCTTGGTTTTAATGAAATTACATTCTTTCATAATTATCTTACTTATTATGATCATTTGCTTACACAGAATTCCCATCTTACATGAGCCTAGTTTTCATTTCTAAATGACTCAAGTTTAGTCATTGTCTCTATACAGACATATTTTCTCATTATTCAGCATAATTTGGATTTTAAGAACTGTCAGATCCAATGGAATAATACTCAGCTATTAAAAATAAGGACATCTTGAAATTTGCAGGCAAATGGATGGAACTAGAAATAATCATCTTTTTTTTTTTTTTTTTTTTTTTTTAGAAATAATCATCTTAAGTGAGGTAACCCAGACCCAGAAATACAAAAATGGTATATACTCACTTATAAGTGGATGTTAGCCCAACATAGATGTCCTCTGAGAGACTTCACTCAGCTAGGGTTTGAGACAGATACTGGGACTTCCCAATGGACTCCAAGTGAGAGTGGTATGGAAGGATGGGGCATGGAAGGACCAGAGGGTGCAGGAGACCCACAGGGAGACCATCAAGGCCTGAAGATCTGGACCCAGGGTGGGGAGGCTACACAAACTGTTGCACCAACCAAGGACAATGCATGCAGTAAACCTAGATTCCCTGTTCATATCTAGCCAATGGACAGCTCATTCTCCACAGTTGTGGGGAGAGTGAGAACTGTCTCTGACATGAACTCTGGTGCCCCTATTTGATCACTTCCCCTTGGTGGGGAGGCCTGACAGGCACACAAAGGAAGGGCAAGCAGGCTATCTGGATGAGACCTGATAGCCTATGGTCATATGGTGGAGGATGAGGACCCCTTCTGTCCGAGGTCTAGGGGAGGGGAATAGGGTGGAAGACAGAGGAAGGGTGGGAAGTGGAAGATACAAGTGAGGGGATAACAATCAGGATGTAATCTGAATAAAGAAGAAGAAGAAGAAGAGAAAGAGGAAGAAGAAGAGGAAGAAGAAGAAGAAGAAGAAGAAGAAGAAGAAGAAGAAGAAGAAGAAGAAGAAGAAGAAGAAGAAGAAGAAGAAGAAATAATTGTGTCAGGTGCAAAGGTGACCCCAATTTCCCTAACTCCAAAAGGCAGTGCATGTGCCCAGAAGACATTCTTGGCTCAACTCCAGCAGGATTATAGAATGGTTTCTGGCAGCTTGAAAACGCCAGCATGCCAGCATTCCTTGGGAACTTGTGAAATGTTTTTTGTCTGCCAAAAGAAAGCATTTCCTTTGCTTCTGGCAGAAGGGACATATGGTTCTCCACTGACATATACATGTGGTTGCATATCAAAGCCCATGCTTGCTGCAGTCTCCTACATGCTCTGTTCCCACGTACCCATTATACATTTTAAGATCTTCACACTAGCATCCTAGCCCTTCCCACCCCCTCCCCTCCCCTAATCTCTCAGGCTTGTTCCAGCTCACAGGCTTCCCTCCTCTCAGCTGTTTACTGATTCTCCTACTAGCAGGTTATTCCCTGCTATCCTCACTCTTGTGATGCTTTGCTGTTCCTGCTTCCCTAGCTCTGGCTATATCCAGTCTGCTTCTTTTTTGTCTCTGTTCTGAACTCTTCCAGGTGGCTCTGGATATTTTCTCTCTCTTACCCACAATAAAAACTTTTCTCCTAATGAAGTGGGCATTTTGGTAGCTTCTTTATTGCCCCTGCTCCCTGTATACATCTGGTGCTGAAGATCTGAAAGAAGCACAAATGCCACACTTCCCCCACCTACCACTGGTAGGGGTTGGGAGGAGGGGGGAGGAGGGCCTCGGGCGAGTGCTGGCCTCTCCTAATTGAACCAGTCTGCTGGTTTGACCCTCCTAAGGTATGGATCAGTTGTTCCTCATGGCTTCTGCCACCCATGCTATTCTATTCCAAATTCTAGAGTCCAGAGTCCACCTCTGCAGCCACTTCTCCCCCTGCTCCAACCACTCGTCTCTCCTCACCTATGGGGTAAGGAGCCTCTTGGTCTCTTGTTAATCCTGAGATGTGAGAGGAAGAAATAACCAAGTATATGATTGTCCAAATTAAAGCATTCTGTATTTGAGTGCACTCTAGGTTGTCCAGCTGGCTGTTTCCCCTTAGTTGGGTTTTTGAAAGCAGCCCCCACTGGCCTCTTGAAGTTTTGTTTTATGTTTTTTTGTGTTTTTTTTTTTATAGAGGAGATAAGGTGTTCATAGGAGGTGAGAGAGTTGGCTCTTATTCATTCTTAAAAGTAGACTATGAAAAGGGAGGAACCAAGGCAAGGATATGCATCCAGTGAATGGAGCTTACAGGCAGTCTGCATCAGATTGGGAACTTACTCTTGATTGCAAATAGAGGCTTTAATTTGCAGGGACTTGACACAGGACAAGGGGACGTGTCTCTTAGCTAGATTTTAGCATGAAGCAAGCTGGTTTACCTCTAAACAGAACTCTCATCCTGCAAGGTATTTTCTCTGCATGATCTTATTTCAACCTGTGAGGTATTTGTTCAGGCCTAGGTCTCCCACTCTCTGGCTCCTGGAGCCTGAAGGTCTTCTTCGTGTGCATCACCTGGGAAGGCTCTGTCTCTCATTGGCTGCCTGAAGTCTCCTCCACTATGGTTCAGGGGATCTCTCTGCTAAGGCATTTCTTCTCCTTCTATTGGAATTCTCCCTCTAGCAGAGTTCCCGTTTGTGACCATTTTCCATAAATGTCTCCCATCACACCCTTGCTTTGCTACTGGCTCCCTCCTCCCTCCTCTCCTATCCAGCAGCCTGTTCCTGGAGCTTGTTCTGTCTTCCTCAGCCCCCTACTGACACCTAAACTAACTATAGGTTCTTATTAGACTCATTGAATCCCACCCTGCCTTTCTCTCCATGGATTTAGAGATTCCATTAAAGCCTTGTTGACTTACTGTGAACAGCTTGGCCTCAATATAAACTAGATAACAAGTCTCAATGACCCAAAAAGGACACACTCAGTTTCCAAAATCTTGCAGATAGTAACAACTTCTGGCTCTGCACAGCGAATAATCCCCCAAATTTCTTATCTTTTGGCTTTCTCTACTCTCTACTCTTGAAAAATCTCTGATTTCTTTACTTTCTGTCCTTGAAAAATCTCTTGGGACCATTCTTTAAACTTTCTGTGCCTCAGGATTTATAAATTTATTGGTTATGGCTAAAAGATCTACAAATTCTATAGCATACATTTTTAAATGAAACAAAAAAGATTGATAGTTTTAAAAATCTATACATAAATAATCCTCATTTGCTTCAGCACACTAATGTGATAGGGAAGACAGTGCAGAGGTTCCTCCATCCGGTAGTATTGCTTTGGTCATTTGTAGATTTGACTAGAATTTAATTCCTCAAATAAGAAGCCTCTTGGAAAATTACCCAACTCTATTCTATGAACTTAAAGTCACAATGCCCTATGTAGCTTATTTTAACTTCTGTTAAACTGCTTGCTTTCTCAGAACCCCTCAACCAGCTAATTCTTTATCTTGGCTTCTGTTAAAATGCTTGCTTGAGCAAAGCCCTGCCACCTTCAGCTGCCTGGTCACATAATACAAAACTTGAGTGTCCAAATACCTGAGTGCAGTCCCAGACAGCTGGAATAAAGACTTTCAAATGGCTATAAACTGTGTCCCAGTGAGCATCTCTGGTGGGCTCCCTGTAACATTAATATGTAACTTGGATTCAGCTCTTGTTTTAAAAAAAGAACAGATGTGCTACAACATACTGTATGTGTAATTTGAATTCAATTCTTGTTCATGAAATTTAATAAAACAAATATTTGATATATAAGGTTTATAAACTCCTAAGGTCATACCTCAGGCTAACAAAACTGACATAGAGGAATAGGCCAAACCATGTATGTCTTTGCTAGCTGTGTTGAACATCAGGATTCAAAAAAATTTGGATAAGGAACACCATGTGTTTGATAAATACAGTTTATGAATTCATACAGCCCATTAAAGCTAGCAAAAACTGAAGATACATGTGTAGCCTCTTTGTCTTAACTATCTTTGTTAAGCTTTAAATATTTGAATAAACTGAGTCATACAAGAAACTGTGGTATTCTGTACAAGTACACTATAAAAGAATCAGGAAAATAAGAATCTCAGTCTGTCTGTGAATCATACTTATATTTTAAAGTTTTATTTTTGACACTAAGGAATCTTCAATTGAAACTGTGATATAATGTAAGGATCAGGAAGATAAAGTTCCCAATCTCCCTGTGGAATGTATTTGTGGTTTCAGTTTTTATTTTGTTGCTATAGGATCTTCAATTCAGAATATTTAAGGCTCAAACTTAACAGGGATAAAATTGTATAATCTGATAAAAGCTAGTAACTTGTAATCTGTTAAAGATAATTAAGTAACCCAACTTAATGATCAGTTTATAAATGATCAGATTCTTTTTTTTTAGATTTTTTTATTAATTTATTCATATTACATCTCGATTGTTAGCCCTTCCCCTGTTTCCTCCCATTCTTCCCTCCCTCCCATTTCTCCCCTTCTCCCCTCCCCTATCTCCGTGACCTAGGGAGACCTCCTCCCCCTATACATGCTCTCAGAATATCAAGTCTCTTCTTGGTAACTAGCTATCCTTCCTCTGAGTGCCACCAGGTCTCCCCATCCAGGGGACATGGTCAGAAAAGGGGCACCAGGGTTCCTGTGAGAGTCAGATCTCACTCTCCACTCAACGGTGGAGAGTATCATGTTCGTCGCCTAGGTCTTGGTAGGGGTTCGAAGCTTACTGCCTATATTCTCCTTGACTGGTGCCTTAGTTTGAGGAGGACCCCAGGATCCAGATCTGCCTGTCATAAAGTTCTTCTTGTAGGTTTCCAGGACCCTGTGGGTCCTACAATTTCCTCGATCTTCCATGCTACTCTCGCCTAAAGTCTCAATCGGATATCCTCTCCTCTGACCCACTTTCTTGGTAAGTAAAGATTTTCATGGTACGTATCCCTTGGATTAGTGTTTTGATATAAGTGAGTATATACCGTTTGTCTCTTTTTGCTTCTGGGTATACTCACTCATTATGATAATTTCTAGATCAATCCATTTGTCCACAAATTTCGGGAATTCCTCGTTTGTAATAGCTGAGTAGTATTCCATCGTGTAAATATACCACAGTTTCTTAGTCCATTCTTCTACTGAGGGACACTTAGGCTGTTTCCATGTTCTGGCTATTATGTATAGAGCAGCTATGAACATGGTTGAGCATATGTCCCTGTTGTGTGGTAGGGCATTTTCTGGGTATATTCCAAGGAGTGGGATAGCTGGGTCTTGAGGAAGCCCTATTCCCATTTTTCTGAGAAAGCGCCAGATAGCTTTCCAAAGTGGTTGTACTAGTTTGCATTCCCACCAGCAATGAAGGAGTGTTCCTCTCTCTCACATCCTCGCCAACATGTGGTGTCATTTGAGTTTTTGATCTTAGCCATTCTGATGGGTATAAGATGGAATCTCAGTGTCGTTTTGATTTGCATTTCTCTGATGACTAACGAGGACGAGCATTTCTTTAAGTGTCTCTCGGCCATTTGATATTCCTCTGTTGAGAATTCTCTGTTAAGTTCCAAGCCCCATTTCGCAACTGGGTTGTTTGGTTTTGTGGTGTTTAATTTCTTGAGTTCTTTATATATTTTGGATATTAAACCTTTGTCAGATGAAGGGTTGGTGAAGATCTTTTCCCATTCTGTAGGCTGTTGCTTTGTTCTCTTGACAGTGTCTCCTGCCTTACAGAAGCTTCTCAGCCTCATGAGGTCCCATTTATTAATTGTCGACATTAAGGCCTGGGCTGTTGGTGTACTGTTCAGGAAGTTGTTTCCTGTGCCTATGTGTCCCAGGCTCTTCCCTACTTTTTCCTCTAACTGAATTAATGTCTCTGGTTTTAAGTTGAGGTCTTTAATCCACTTGGACTTGAGTTTTGTGCATGGTAACAAATAAGGGTCTAATTGCATTTTTCTACATGTAGACATCCAGTAAGACCAGCACCATTTGTTGAAGATGCTATCCTTTTTCCAATGAATAGATTTGGCTTCTTTGTCAAAAATCAAGTGAGCAAATGTGTGTGGATTTATCTCTGGGTCTTCGATTCGATTCCATTGATCCACCAGTCTATTGCTTTGCCAATACCATGCTGTTTTAATTACTGTTGCTCTGTAGTACAGCTTGAGATCAGGTATGGAGATTCCTCCGGAGGATCTTTTGTTGTATAGGATTGATTTTGCTATTCTGGGTTTTTTATTTCTCCATATGAATTTTAGAATTGATCTTTCAATATCTTCAAAGTATTTTATAGGTATTTTGATAGGGATTGCATTGAATCTGTAAATTGCTTTTGGTAAGATGGTCATTTTTACTATGTTGATTCTCCCGATCCATGAACAAGGTAAATCCCTCCATCTTCTCATGTCATCTTCAATCTCTTTCTTCAGAGGTTTGAAGTTTTTTTCGAATAAGTCCTTCACTTGCTTGGTTAGAGTTACTCCTAGATATTTTATATTGTTTGTGGCTATCGTGAAGGGAATAGTTTTCCTAATTTCTTCCTCTGCCTGTTTGTCATTTGTATACAGGAAAGCTACCGACTTTTTTGAGTTTATTTTGTATCCTGCCAATTTGCTGAAGGTGTTTATCAGCTGTAGGAGTTCTCTGGTGGAATTTTGCGGGTCACTTATATACACTATCATATCATCTGCAAATAGGGATCATTTGACTTCTTCCTTTCCCATTTGGATCACCTTGATCTCCTTTTGCTGTCTTATTGCTCTGGCTAGAACTTCAAGAACTATATTGAAAAGATAAGGGGACAAGGGGCAGCCTTGTCTGGTTCCCGATTTTAGAGAAATTTCCTTGAGTATCTCTCCATTTAATTTAATGTTGGCTGTTGGTTTGCTGTATATGGCCTTCATTGTGTTTAGATAAGTGCCTTGTATTCCCGATCTCTCCAAAACTTTGAACATAAATGGGTGTTGGATTTTGTCAAATGCTTTTTCTGCATCTAAAGAGATGATCATGTGGTTTTTCTCTTTCAGTTTGTTTATATGGTGGATTACATTGATGGATTTCCATATGTTAAACCATCCCTGCATGCCTGGAATGAAGCCTACCTGGTCATGGTGATGTCTTTGATATGCTGTTGTATTCGCTTTGCGAGAATTTTGTTGAGTATTTTTGCATCAATGTTCATAAGAGAAATTGGTCTGAAATTCTCTTTTTTGTTGGATCTTTGTGAGGTTTAGGTATCAATTTGACTGTGGCCTCATAGAAGGAATTTGGTAATATTCGTCCATTTCTATCTTTTGGAATAGCTTGAATAGTATTGGTATTAGCTCCTCTTTGGAGGTCTGGTAGAATTCTGCACTGAAACCATCTGGCCCTGGGCTTTTTTTGGTTGGGAGACTATCAATGGTTGCTTCTATTTCTATAGGTGAAATAGGGCTATTTAATTTGTTTATCTGGTCTTGGTTCAATTTCGGCAAATGGAATCGGTCGAGAAATTTGTCCATTTCCGTTAAATTTTCGAATTTTGTGGCATAAATGCCTTTAAAGTAGGTTCTTATGATTCTTTGTATTTCTTCAGTGTCTGTTGTTATGTCTCCCTTTTCATTTCTGATTTTGTTAATTTGGATAGTGTTTCTCTGTCTTTTAGTTAGATTGGCTAACGGTTTGTCTATCTTGTTAATTTTTTCAAAGAACCAACTCTTGGCTTTGTTGATTCTTTGGATTGTTCTCTTTGTTTCTAATTTATTGATTTCAGCCCTGAGTTTGATTATTTCTATGCATCTACTCCTCTTGGGTGTTTCTGCTTCTTTTTTTTTCTAGAGCCTCCAGATGTGTTGTTAGGTTGTTTATGTGGGATGATTCCTTTTTCTTTTTGAAGGCACTTAGTGCTATGAATTTTCCTCTTAGCACTGCTTTCAATGTGTCCCACAAATTTGGGTATGTTGTTCCATCATTTTCATTGAATTTCAGGAAGTCTTTTATTTCTTCCCTTATTTCTTCCGTGACCCATGTGTCATTAAGTAGAAAGTTGTTTAGTTTCCATGTGTTAGTATGCTTTTTGCTATTTCTGTTGTTGTTGAAGTCCAGCCTTAGACCATGGTGATCTGATAAAATACAAGGTATTATTTCAATCTTCTTGTATCTATTGAGGTTTGCTTCATGACCAACTATGTGATCAATTTTAGAGAACGTTCCATAGGGTGCTGAGAAAAAGGTATAATCCTTTGCATTTGGGTGGAAAGTTCTGTAGATAGCTGTTAGATCCATTTGATTCATGACATTGGTTAATGAGGTTATTTCTCGGCTTATTTTTTGTTTCAAAGACCTATTTTTGAGTGAAAGAGGGGTGTTGAAGTCTCCCACTATTATTGTGTGGGTATCAATGAGTGGGGCAAGCTTTGTTAATAACTCTTTTACAAATGTGGGAGCCCTTGTATTCGGAGCATAGATGTTCAAAATTGTGATGTCTTCTTGGTTGACTTTACCTTTGACAAGTACGAAGTGAACATCCTCATCTCGTTTGATTAATTTTGGTTGAAAGTCTATTTTATTCGATATTAGAATGGCTACCCCAGCTTGCTTCTTGTGACCATTTGCTTGGAATATTTTTCCCCAACCTTTTACTCTTAGGCAATGTCTGTCCTTGTGGTTGAGGTGTGTTTCTTGAATGCAGAAGAATGTTGGGTCATGTTTATGCATCCATTCCGTTAGTCTGTGTCTTTTTATTGGAGAGTTGAGACCATTGACGTTGAGAGATATTAATGACCAGTGATTGGTAATTCCCTTCATTTTTGGTATTTGTAACAGTTGAGATTTTGTGAGGTCCCCCTCACACTCTGGGTCAGCAATTAGGCACTGCAAACAGGACCCATCCACATCTAGTCTCCCGATAATGTGAGAGTGCCTGCCTTGCTCAGGCCAGGATCTCCCGCTGGGCTCACAGGGAGAGCAGGGCCAGCTCAGCTGGTCTCTCTCTCTCTCTCTCTCTCTCTCTCTCTCTCTAGTTCTGGACGCAGGGAGTGCAGTGCCAGGGCCTTGTGGCTGGGCAGTTAGTAAGACTGGCTCTGCAGAGCTCTGGCGGCCGCTGGCGGACCCAAATCTTCCTGCCAGGGTATGTGGGCCCCCTTACACTCTGGGTCAGCAATTAGACACTGCAAACACGACCCATCCACTTCTCGTCTCCCGATAATGAGAGAGTGCCTGCCTTGCTTGGGCCAGGATCTCCAGCTGGGCGCTCACATGCGGGAGCGGGGAGCGGGGAGCAGAGCGTAGGACCAGTGCCTTGCGGCTGGGTGGGACAAAAGGGTTGCAGAGCTCTGGCGGAAGCCCGCCGACCCAGGTCTTCCCGCAGGGCAAATAAGTTCAGCTATAGCTCTGGGCAAGATCCATGTCTCCCGATGGGTCTGTGGAAGCAGCTCAAGGTGATTTCTCACTGCCGCTGTTTGCAGGCTCAGTCCGCTGTGATTGGTGTTAAGTTTGGCCGCGGATGGCCAGGGAGCTATAGTTCCACTATAACTGGCTCTGTTGGGTCCCGCCGCCTGTGTTTTCAGTCCGCCTAGGTGGGATGGCCAGCGAGCTGCAGTCCCACTATAACTGTCTCTGTTGGGTCCCGCAGCCTGTGTTTTCAGTCTGCCTGGGCGGGTGACCTCTGCAGTTTGGGGTGGTGCGGAAGGAGGAATCCTAGGGCAGATTCACCCTCTTCACTGAGATTGCTCTGGCTGGGGACTCTGGAAAAACCCCTCCCTAAACAGCGAGTCTGTGCTTTATATACAGGCTGCAGTTTGCCTGTGGATTCCGTCTCAGATTTTGGGGAGTGCATTTAGCACCTCCGGGATGTTGCCCTGACCCAGGGGGGTAGGCCCCCTGTTTGGTCTTTGGCCTTTGGGGCCCCACTCACCTACAGTTCTCAAAGACCAGCAATCTGTTGCTCCTCCTATGTCTTTGGTCTCCACGGAGTAGATCAGATACGTGGCTTAATGGTCGGCGCCATCTTGGAATCTCAATGATCAGATTCTTTAATGTGCTCAAAACTATGCTTATAGTCTTGCTAAGTACAAATGTAATTCATTTACAAGGACAAACTTTAGCCTTCTGTGTATGCTTTCAAGGTTAAGCATGAAGCAAGTAACTAAAAGACCCAGAAATAAACCCACACTTGACTTTTGGACAAAAAAAAAGTCACAACCATACAATGGAAAAGAGATACCATCTTCACCAAATGATACTGGTCTAACTGGATGTCTGCTTGTAGAAAAAAAATACAAACAGACCCTTATTTATCACCCTGCACAAAACTCAAGTTTAGTGGATTAAAGATCTCAACATAAAACCAGACACACTAAATCTGTTAGAAGAAAAAGTGGGGAAGAGCCTTGAGCTCGCTGGCATAAGAGACAACTTCCTGAACAGAACTCCAACAGCCCAGGCTCTAAGGTCAACAATTAAAAAATGGGACCTCATGAGACTGAGAAGTTTCTGTAAGGCAAAGGATATTATCAACAGAATAAAACAACAGCCTACCAACTGGGAAAAGATCTTTACCAACCCTACATCTGACAAAAAGCTAATATCCAAAATATATAAAGAACTCAAGAAATTAAAAACAATCAAACCATATAATCCAGTTAAGAAGTGAGATATAGAACTAAAAAGAAAATTCTCAGCAGAGGAATATCAAATGGCGAGAAACACCTAAAGAAATGTTCAACGTTTCTAGTCATCTGGGAATTGCATATGAAACCAGCTCTGAGATTCCGTCTTGCACCCATCAGAATGACTAAGATCAAAAACTCAAGTGACAGCACATGCTGGTGAGGATGTGGAGAGAGGGGAACACTCCTCCATTGCTGGTGGGAGTGCAAATTTGTACAGCCTCTTTGGAAATCAGTCTGGAACTTTCTCAGAAAATTGAAAATAGTTCTACCTCAAGACCCAGCCATAAGACTTCTGGGAATTATTCCAAAAGATGCTTCATCATACAACAAGAACATTTGCTAAACTATGTTCACAGCAGCCTTATTTGTAATAGCCAGAATCTGGAAATAACCTAGATGTCCTCAACCAAAGAATGGATAAAAAAAGAAAACTGTGGTACATGTGCACTACAGAATACTACTCAGCTATTAAAAACAAGGAAATCTTGAGATTTGTAGGCAAATGGACGGAACTAGAAAAGATCATCCTGAGTGAGGTAACCAAGACCCAGAAAGACATGCATGGTGTATTTTACTTATAAGCACATATTAGCCAAATAATACAGGATAACCACAATACAATACTTATACCTAAATAAACTAAATAGCAAAGAGGACCCTAGGGAGAATCCTTAATTCTCATTCAGAAGGGCAAATAGAATAGATACCAGAAGCAGTTGAAGAGAAGGAATAGAAAGGGAGCCTACCATAGATGTCCTCTGAAAGACTCCACTCAGCAGGAGATCCAAGCAGAGGCTGAGGCACACAGGCAAACTCCAGGGTGGAACACAGGTAGTCTTGTGGCAAAGTTGGGAAATAGAGGGACCTGGAGGGGTCAGGAGCTCCACAAGGAGACCAATGGAGCCAATAAATCTGGGTAGAACAGGAGGATGCTGCAGAGACTGATACACCAACCAAGAAGCATGCACGGTGTGGACCTAGACTCTCAGCTCAGATGTAGTAGACAGGCAGCAGTCTCCTGGTGGGTCCCATGATATAGGGAGTAGGGACTACTTCTGTCATGGACTCTGGCCCCAACACATTGATCACCTCCCCTTGGAAGTGTGGCCTTTCCAGGCTACTGGGAAAGACGATTATAGGCAGTCCAGATGAGATTTGATAGACTGAGGTCAGATGATAGGGGAGGAGGGCCCCCCTTTTTGCAGACTAGGGGAGAGAGGGAGAGGGTATGAGGGAGTGAGGGTGGCATCGGGAGGCAATGAGGAAGGGGCTGCAATTGGGATATAAAGTGAACAAATTAAAAATAAAAATTAAAACAAAAACAAAAACAAAAACTAAAAACAAAACAAAGAAAGTTTCACTATAAAAGCAAACTCAAGTTACATGCTGTTATCTTAAGACCTGATTTAAGGTGTGTAAAAAAATAATGATGTCTAAAGATTAATACATATGATCTTTAGACTTCAAAGTCCAAGGTTTAACCTTCATAAATGGAGCTCTGATATGTATTAGTCTACCTTTGGTAACAGTTACAATACTCACTGACTGCCAAATCTTTTTTTTTTTTTTTTTAATCATAGTCACAGGATAAATTTTTTAAATTTCCTTCAGACGTGTCAAGAATAGCTAGTTTTTAAACTTACAAAATTGATTTTAAATTATCAAAAAGAAACTCCAATTTATATACCTATATATTTTTAACTCAAATTCTCACAGCCAAAGGAAATAAATCTGTTCGTAGCTAAACTGTGCTGTGTGGTGGCTGAAGAGATAGCTCAGCAATTAAGAGCCTTGGCTGATCTTCAAGAAACTATGGGTTCAATTCTCAGTATCCCCATGACGTCTCACACCTGTCTATAACTCTAGGATCTGACACTCTCACACAGACAAACAGGCAGGCAAAACACCAATGTGCATAAAATAAAAATAAAAATTTAAAGTGTGATGTGTGTGCAAGTGTGTGTGTGCATGGGCAGGTGACAACTAGTCCCACCATTTGTCTGCTGTGTGGTGACATTGGATGAGGGAGAGATGCCCTTCCCCACCTTTGTGCCTTCCCACCTATGGCAGGAGAGACAGAAGACCCAGGGGGCTTGAAAGCAAGAGAGCTGGTCCTGCTCCTCATCTGCTGCAGCAGTCAGGAGAGCAGTCAGGCCCTATACCTTGCCTAGGCAGCATAGTAGACCTGGCCCTGGATGTGAGGTTGCAGGTGCACCTACCCCAAGGGCATGAGTTCAAGAGAGCTCGGCCCACCTCTAATTTCCTGTGCAGTAGCAGAGACAAGAGAGAGGGAGATGCCCTCTCCCCTCCCTAGTTCCTTGTCACCTATGGCAGGCATGAGAGCTGGCCCTGGGGTCGTGAGAGTGGGAGAATTGTCCCTGTCCCTCACCAGCTGCAACGCCCCGGAGACCAGGCCCTGCACTTCATCTCATCAGCAGAGTAGAACTTGCCCTGGTGGTGGTAATGGTGGTGCATGGTGTGTGTGTGGGTCTGTGGGTGACCCACCCTGAGGGTGTGAGAACTGGCTAACCAGCTTGCAATACCTCTCAGGCCCAGATCCAGGGCTTTGAATTGGCCTGCCCGAACTGGTACAACATTGATGAGTTGCTGGATTGCATGAAGAGATGGGTCATACAGATCCAAAATCTCAATTATAGGGCAACAACAGAATATCTGAGAGGAGTCCCCATAAAGTGCCAGTACTTATAGAGTAGCAGAAGCCAGAGGCCTCGTACTACACCAACAAGTCATTGCAATGAATATTTGCAAGCAAAGAATCGTGCACAAAAGGGATACTAGGGAACACACTGTGGTATACTATGGCTTCCATAGTGAGATTTTTTTTTTTCTCTGTTGGCTGGGAGGTTGCAAGGGTGGTGGGTGGGTACAAGGGAAAGGGGAGAAAAATGGGATTGGGGTGCATGATTCACAAAAAAACTAAAATTCACAAAGAACCAACAAAAAGTTCTTCTTATAAAGGTAATGTTTGGTTTTACCTGTGAGGACTACACAACTCTCATTTGTAGCATTGCTATATTTCTAGTTTCTGTCACTATTAAAATAAGACACTCTTGTTAAAAAAAAAAAAAAGAAGTACTAAAAGATATAAATTGCTATCTAGCTTTTTCTGTAATGTAGCTTTCTATATACTCTTCTGAACTAAATAATATCAATAAAACACATCAAATCAAGTCAATATTCAAATAGAAGAGCTATGATAATCTAATTATTGATTATCAATATTCCCTAGAATGATATCTAACCATGCCACATGAAGTTAAACCAGAAGATCAAATCAGAGCAAAATCCCTAAGAGAGGGAGAAAAAAAAAGCAATTTGTTTAAATGCCCAAAATGTAAGTAAGATAGTCTAGAGAACAAAAATAACATAAATACAGGTGGAAACAAATCCACTTTTTAAAATTTAATTTTAGGTATAATAATCTTTTTTCTATTTTATTTTATTAATTTATTCATATTACATCTCTATTGTTAGCCCTTCCCCTGTTTCCTCCCATTCTTCCCTCCCTCCCACTTCCCCCTTTCTCCCCTCCCCTATGTCTGTGATTGAGGGAGACCTCCTCCCCCTATATATGCTCTTAGAATATCGAGTCTCTTCTTGGTAACTTGCTATCCTTCCTCTGAGTGCCGCCAGGCCTCCCCATCCAGAGGACGTGGTCAGAAAAGGGGCACCAGAGTCCGTGTTGAGAGGTATAATAATCTTACATGTCAGATGCAAATGTTACGTCAGACAACAGAAGACAAGAGGAAAGCAGTCTGATCCGGATCATTTGATTTAATTCGGAAGTTTCTTTCTTAATGGTTTTACCAGCTACTCCTCTCTGCCAAAGACTGCTGTCCTGCCCGCTATCTGGCGGCATCTAGATCTGATCCTAGGAATTGGAATCCTAGCTGTAAGGGAATAAATAACGTGGCTTCCTGCGTGCACAAAGTGTGAGGCTTGGTCACTAGGAGGAGCTGTAACTCGGAATTCCTGGAAAGAAGCTGTTTGCTGAGGCTTAATGACTGTGAACATCAGTGATGTGGAGGCTAGGATGTTGCTTTTCCAGAACTTGATTACAATTCATGTAGGGCTGCCTTTACCCCTTAAATAGGTATTATCTTTGCACCTCTGTGTCAAAATTAACATTCGGCATCTGAGGCCTGAAGCAAAGGTTTCTTTGTTGGGCTATAATTCTTGGTGTAGCTACCAATGTATTTGAAAAGTACCTTGATTCATGGCTTCTTTTGTTTTGTAAACCTATAAAAACTTCATGATGCTGCCTCCATGTTGGAACATGAAATCTGTGGCAACCTAAATCTGTGTGTCTGGCCATGGTCAATTCATATTTGGTTCTAAAATAAACTAGTCTGTAGCCCATGTGGGTGAAATCTCTGCTTTTGAACTGACAGTAGATACTTCTTCCCATCAAGACATTCTATTCTGGAAGGAGAAGGAAGTTCTTACGACCAGGAAGCTAGTAAAACATATTAAAATTGGGACTCCCAGACAGTTACAAAGCTCACAAGGCCTTACGAGGCTACAAGGTCATATGAGCAATGAAAAGTTGCTATGGAGATGAGACTTTCTGGCAGATATGCCTGCAAGGTGTGTAGGAGGTTCCAGTGAGGTAGATTTTCCAAGTATTGCTCAAGATGCTTTTCTGCCTCTGAGTCACTTAGTCATGCTCCTGTAAGTTAGCCTCATAACCATGGTCCTGTAAGTAATACTAATGAACTCAGTGATTCACAAAGATAAATGTAAGTGGGGTTTCTTTTTTCTTTTTAATCTGTTGTTAGTGTTTTATCTGGGGTGAATAAACATTTGCTCATGCCTCCCTCCCAGAAAAAGTCACAGTGTTATGATTTAATCAGAATGAGACAACAGCTATAAATATAGAGAGATTTATTACAGAATGGGAGAAAGGAGCAAGGGAAGAGAGGGAGGGGTGCCTCAGGGGGAGAGACCAAGAGACAGGCAGAGGGAAGGTTCATTCTTTCATATCCTGGGCCCCCAGGTTGCTAAGCAACTTGGAAGCAAGTATTCTAACATTCTTCCCAATAATAATAATAATAATAATAATAATAATAATAATAATAATAATAATACAATAATAGGAAGGGATGGTGAGGTGGAAATGAGGGAGTTGGACAGCTTCTCATGCAAGATAAGTTAAAATATATAAATATAGGTTCATTGGAAGCAGGTCTTGGTTTCCATACAAGGAGCAGAGAGGGGGGTGGGGGGATCCTCTGGAAAATTCAGGGTAGAGGGTAGGATATGCCAGCCATGTCCTACAGCAAATAGGGTTGAAGGAGTGCTGGGAGAATCTGGAGTTGCTTATCTTGGGTCTCAAGCACATCACACATAACAGAAAGAAGAGAGATAATTAAAAGGAAACCCAACATTCAAGGGAAATCAAAATTAGATCCACAGTTTCAGTCTTTTAGTTCTTGCAAAAGAGCTAAATTCAAATCCCAACACCCATATCAGATGGCTCGCAATCTCTCCCTCCCCTGCCCCAGTGTGTATGTGTGTGTGTTTATATGTGTGAGAGAGACTTTAGGTAGTTTGTTAAGATATAGTTATCATCTTTACAAAAAGTAAGTTGGGGAGGAAAGAGTTCATTATATCTACAGGTTACAGTCCATCACCTAGGAAGGCCAAGGCAAGGCAGGAACTGAAACAGAGACCACTGAGGAACACTCTTACTAGCTCACTTACAGCTGATATTTACTTATCAAGGCACGCATGGTACCACTCACAGTGGACTGGACTCCCTCGTATCAACCATTAATCAAGAAAATGACCTACAGTCCTGTTTACAAGTTAATTTGATAGAAATATTTCCTCAATTTGAAGTTCTTTCTTGAAAATGACCCTATCTTTTGATAAACTGACAAAAAAAAAAAAAAAAAAACCTAACCAGTGGAATTGACCCCTTGTTAAGTTGACACACAAACACATCACTATTAAGCTATAACATTTCATGTTTATACCTAAGATTTCATGTTAACATCACAATACTATACTATACACAATACTATACTATACTATACACAATAAAATACTATAACTTTTAAAAGCCCCGGTGTTAAAAAAAAAAAAAACAACAACAATGTAAAGTCCAAGTTATGTTTAAGAATTTAAAGTCTCTTAACTATGGGCTCCTGTAAAATCAAAAGCAATTTTTATACTTTCTTATTTCAAACAGAAAAAAAAAAGCCAGCGCACAGTGATAATCAGATCAAAACAAACCTTGGATTCTGGGTATTCCTACCTCTCTAGCTTGCCTGTCTGAAATACACATAGCTTGTCTAACAGCTCAGGCCAAACCATTGCACACTTGTCACTGTTCTTTGTGAACCAGCCATAGTCCTGGCATCTCCAAAATGCTGGGGTCTTCACTGAAACTGAGGCTACGTCTTTACCTATGGCTTCTTCTGGCATCTTCAGAGACTCTGACCCTGCCACATGATGCCAGGCACCAGCTTCTCTCCATAGCCCCTACAACCCTGCCCCTTAGATACTGCCCAAACCAGTACTATGCTTGAGATCTTCATATATTTCTAAGGTTAGCTGCCAGCTTGAGATGCATCTGCGGCCCCCTGAGGACTACAGCGTCTGTGTGCTGACACTGAAGAATAACTTACCAGAAAAATTGCCTAGACTGAGTTGCTCTCTTATTAATTACAGCTGATCTTAGGCCTGCTAACTAGTATTGATCGTCCGGTAGAGCAAAGATTTCACTTCATTGGTTCTGGTGTCTTGCAACTCACAGATGATTCTTTCAGCACCAGCTGATCAGAAACCATCAGTTCTTAATTTAAATATATCATATAAATAAACAGGTTTGTTTCCCTCCGAAGCTTCACGAGCTGCGCCTCCGCCATCTGCATTTCTCTCAATATTTTTATCCTCAACGATCCGACAACCGTTCATTAAGTCCGAAGAACTCAATGTCTTTTCCTCCTCAAAATTTCCAACTTCTATAACTCTTCCCCCCCCCCTCCCCAGAAAATACGGTCTGGGCTGTCACAGAAATGCCCCATGATTCTGGTACCAATTTCTGCCCTAGTTTGCTTCCTGTTGCTGTGATAAAGATCATGTCCAAAAGCAACCTGGAAGAACTTGGGTTCGTTTTGTTTACACTTCCATATCACAGTGCATCATGGAGAGAAGCCAGGGAAGGTGCTCAAGGCAGGGGCTTGGAAGGACATGAAGCAGGAGGAATGCTACTTACTGGCTTGCCCTCCAATGGCTGCCTCAGCATAGTTTCCTTTTTTATACATCCTAGAATCTTCTTCCCAGGCGTAGCACCAACCACAGTGTACCGAGCTCTCCTACATCAATAATCAATCAACAAAATGCTTTCACAGACATGGCCACAGGCTAGCCTGATGGAGGCATTTTCTCAATAGAAAATCCTCTCTTCTTAGATTACACTAGCTTACTTTAAATTGACAAAGAAAAAAACTAATCAGCGAAACTGACTTCTTACCAATTTGATGCATGAATGTATCACTGTTAAACCATAGCATTTCCCTTCTTCTTTGTCCCCTCCCCAAAATCTCATATGACAGGGTAAAATATAGTATAAGTTTTAAATCCTACAGCCATAAAAATTTTCAAAAACTTTAAATATTCATCCTCTTTAAAAAATACAGTGTGCTTTTGGAAGTCCAATGTTTCTCAACTGTGGTATCTTGCAAATTAAAAAGTAAGAACGCACTTCTTATTCTAAAAGGAAAGAACCAGGGTACAATTATAATAATTGCAAAGCACAATCAAACTTTACCAGTGCCAGTAATCTGAGATTATCAATCTTTGGGGTTCCAAATGGTTTAGGTAACTCTACTGGTTCATTTCTGGTATTCACAGAACACATACCTTGTCTCAAAAGCTCAGGCCAGCTCTGCTCCACACCTGCCACTGTCCTTGATGGTCAACTCAGGGTACTGGCATCTCCAATATGTTGGGATATTCATTACAATTGAGTCTTCATCCTTACTGAGAGTTATCTGGCCTTTCTTCAGGCCAGAAGTTACCTTTCCACATGATACCAAGCCTCAGTGTCTTACCATGACCTCTTCAATTCCGTACCTTTCACGTGGGAAACCAGTAGCATGTGGGAGACTCTAACAGACTACTAAATTCTGCTTCCGGCTTCAGATGTGGCCTCCTCTGGACCACAGCTTCTGTGTGATTAGATAAAGAAAACATTTATTAGATTTTTAACTCAGTCTTGCTGGTCTTTTGTTAGTTACTGATGACAAGATATTACCTGAAGTATCGTGAGAGGTGTCAGGCAATCTTGTACGATCTTATTCTGTCTGATCTCATACTATATAAAGGTACATTATACCAGCATCAAACTAAATTATAGGATAGCCTGTAGGTAGCCTCTTTAGAACTGTTTAGTGTGTAAGGGAAGACTTTCACATATTTGGTAGCAATACGTTTCTGTTTTGATACTTTGATATAGAGAAAAAAGTTTGTTTCACTTTTTAAAAGTTTATACAAGTGTGAATAAGTATGTGGAAAAACTAGAAACTTAATGCATTGCTACTGAGAATACATTTAGGATGATACAGCTACAATGGAAAACAGTATGGCAATTGTACAGTTTGTTACCTTATCATCCAGCAATCATGACTATGTATTCAAGAAATTAAAACACATGCATATAAATCCTTAATACCAAAAAAAAAAAAAAAAAGTAACCAAGTATGGCTGGAGAGATGGCTCAGTGGTTAAGAACATTTGCTGCTCTTGCAGAGAATTCAGGCTCAGTCCTAGTCTTCACAACTATTTACAATTCCAGTTCTAGGGGATCCAATGTACTTTTCTGACTTCCACAGAACCTTGCATGCACACGGTTCATAAGTATGCATGCAGACAAAACACTCACACATATAAATTACAAGTAAATCTTTTTTAAGAAAAGTAACCAGATAGACATGTGCCTGTCTGCTGATGCCTAGGATCCCAGCAATTGGGAGGTAGAGGCAGGAGGATACTGAATTCAAGGACATCCTGTGCTATATATTAAATTTGATGCCAGTCTAGGCTATATGAGGTCCTGTGCTAGAGAGAGGGGCATGGGGCATCAGATGTGGTGCACATACTTGCAATCCTATCAGGCATTTCACAAGCTGAATCAGGATGATTACCCGTAAGTTTGAGGGTGAGTGGTCTACTTAGTGAGTCCAGACCAGTTAGGGTTGCACAATGACACACTTGATCAAAAAATAAACCCAAGTCAAAACAGGAATGTGACCAAATACCTGCCCACTGATGAGTGGGAAGGGAAAAGGTGATATAGTTATACAATTAAATATTACTGAACAATGAGGAACAATGTTCTGATATATGATATAACAGTAGTAAACCTTGAAACATGCTAAATTAAGGAAGGAAATTTCATAGTATCCAATTCACTGGAAATTTTCACATTATACTATAACTTGCAAACATCTATCTTTTAGAAGAACATTTTTAAAAGTATATCTTGATCATATGCACTACCAACTTTCCACTTCAACTCCCCCAAGATCTGCCAACACAGCCCACCCACCCTCATGTCTTCTTCTTAGTTTATTTTTTATAAACAACTGACTCCCATTAATAAAATCACCAGTTACTCCAGTATGAGCAGCCTACCAGTGGACAACCCCAGCAGAAAGTGACTTTCTTCACTCAGCAGCCATTAACTGTCAATAACTCCTCATTTAGGGAAGGGATCATGTGACCCCCCATCCCCTGTTCATGATGGAATGCTAATGATTTTGATATTGTGCAGGTTACAAGGTTGCAGTGAGTTCATGGGAGCAGTGGCCATGTCATATCCACAAGACAGCATTTCATAGCATGTCTTTTCATCCTCCAGATGTTACCTTCTGTTTCCTCCTCAATATTGTTTGCTGAGCATTGGGGGAGGTTAATATTGCTGACCTATTTAAGGATGCGCACAAGACAGTCACTATTCTTAGCGCTTTGACTTTTTATCTTTTTTTTTTTTTTATGAGTGTGTGCCTTAATTGCTGTTCACAGCAAAAAGAAGCTTTTCTAACCAAGGCTGAGATCTGCACCATAGGTATAAACAGAAAGATTTAGAAGACAGCTTCAAATGTCTATTTAGCAAAAGGTCAGTAGTAAGTTATCTCACTAGGACCTATGGTGTCTAAACCTATGGCTTTTGACCAGGTTTACAGTACCAGGTAAAAATTACCTCCCATGGAGCAAGCCTCAAATACAATCAGAACATGAATGGTCACCCCATAACCATTCACCATGGCACCAACGCACATAGCTTTGTTGCCTGGCAAGTCAGAATTGTAGCATGCAGGATTCACCACTGGTTAATGCCATTAAGAACTATTTTCTCCCAGAGCACCTTCTGACCATTTGAAAGCTAGCTAGCAGGAAGTTTTCTGGTCAATTCCAAATTTATTTCTCTATATCCTACTATACAAATACACCGTGTTTTCAACAATATGGCCTTTAATATATGTTATTATATTATGGTTGACCAGCAAGAACAATGGCAATTGTTTCTAGACAAGATGATCTTGTCTCCTATTTTATAATATGATTTTTTTCTTTAAACTGAATAAAGTTCCATTGTGCCTGTAGAGCATATTTCTTTTTTGTTGTTGTTTTGTTTTGTTTTGTTTTAATTTTTTTATTAATTTATTCTTGTTACATCTCAATGGTTATCCCATCCCTTGTATCCTCCCATTCTTCCCTCCCTCCCATTTTCCCATTATTCCCCTCCCATATGACTGTTCCTAAGGGGGGATTACCTCCCCCTTTATATGCTCATAGAGTATCAAGTCTCTTCTTGGTAACCTGCTGTCCTTCCTCTGAGTGCCACCAGGTCTCCCCCTCCCGGGGACATGGTCAAAGGTGAGGCATCAGAGTACGTGAGAAAGTCATATCCCACTCTCCACTCAACTGTGGAGAATGTTCTGACCATTGGCTAGATCTGGGTGGGGGTTTAAAGTTTACTGCCTGTATTGTCCTTGGCTGGAGCATATTTCATTATCCATTCATCTGTTGGATATCCAGTACCTAGGCTGATTTCGTTTCCTGATTGTAGTAGATGTGGCCACAGTGAACATCGCTGTGGAAGTATCTCTGTTGGTAGGATACGGTATACCTTCAGTATTTTCCCTGAGGAGATATAGCTAAGTCAAATGGTATTTCTATTTTCAGCTTTGTAAGAAACTGCCACAGTGATTAAATTATTTCTCACATGTCTTATAGCAGGCATTTACAATTATAAGTCTTCCTCATAGGACTATTTTCATTGCATCCCATAGATTTAATTACGTTTTGTTTTCATTTGATTTTAGGGATTGTATTTAAAATCCATTCTTGATTTCTTCAAGGAGACATTCAGATCCTAACGGTGAGTTGTTTAAAGTTTGCCTATGTTCTGGGATTTCTCTTTCTGTTTATTTTAGTAATATTACATTGCCATTCCCAAAAAAACAATAAAATATTACAATATTCCTATATTTATTGAGACTTGCTTTGTGTTCAATCTTATAGAAAGTCCCATGGGTTCCTGAGAAGACAGTATATTCTTTGGTGTTTAGATATATGATCTGCAAGTGTCTGTTAAGTCCAGTTAGTCTATCATGTGATTTGATATTTCTGCTTAGTTGTTGCTGGGATGAACGGTCAGTTGGTGAGAATAGACTGTTGAAGCACCCACTAATGTTTTTCTGGAACTAATCTGTGACTCTACATCGAGTAATCTTTGTGTTATGGAATTGAGTGAACCTCTGTTGTGGAAATTTATGTTTAGAATCCTAATATTCTTTTGATGATTTGTGGTCTTGCTCAGCACAGGGTGGCCTTCTCTACTCTTCCTGGCCAGATGTGGGTTGAAGTCTGTTTAAAAAAAAAAAAAAGATATTAGAACAGTGATGCCTGCCAGTTTCTTAGGTCAATTAGCTTAGGATATGTATTTTCATCTTTTTATCGTAAGTTAATGTCTGTCATTTAGAGTGAGATATTTCTTGGAGGCAACAATTAAATGATTACTGCTTTTTGATCCTACCTAATGTGTGCCCTTTGGTAGCACTGAGAACACTAATATTCAGAGTTTCTGTCATCTTGATATTCTATTATTTTTAACATGGTTTATTCTTTCCTATATCTTCATGGTGGTTTGTTTTTCTTTTTCAGCCTGAAATATCCCTTTGAAGATCTGTAATGACGGTTTAGTGGAAAGCAATTTCCTTAGTCTATTTTTCTTATGAAAAGTTTTGGTTTCTCATTCAGTCATGACTGACAGTTCTGCTGTGTATGCTAGTCTACAGGGACAGTCGTATCTTTAGAACTGAAAGTAAATAGTTTCAGAGCCTGCTGGCTTTTAAAGTTTCCACTGACAAGTCTGCTGTTATTCTGATGACTTGTCTTTATATGTGACTTGGTGTTTCTTCTGTGTCACTTTCAACATACTTTACTTGTTCTGTGTATTTAAAATTTTAATTATAGCAGGTTGGTGGGAGATTCTCTGATCTTGTCTGCTTAGTTTCATAGTGCTTCCTGTGTCTGTTTCTATAACTCTGGGGATTTCCTTCTTATGATTCTTCTGAAAATGATTTCGGTGATTATAGAACAAGATGCTTCTCCCTCAGTGCCTACTTCCTGTAAATTTAGTGTTTTCAGAGTACTTTGGGTTTTTGTTTTGTTTTGTGTGTGTGTGTGGTTTTTTGTTTTGTTTTTTTAGGGGGATTTTTTTTTGTGTGTAATTTTTGTTTGTTTTTGGTTTGTGTGTGTGGTTTTTGTTTGTTTGTTTTCCTTTTTTGTTTTTGTTTTGGTTTGGTTTGGTTTTGATTTTTCGAGACAGAGTTTCTCTGTGCAGCCTTGCCTGTCCTGGATTAGCTTTGTGGACCAGGCTGGCCTCAAACTCACAGCCATCCGCCTGCCTCTGCCTCCCAAGTGTAAATTTTGGAATTCCCCAGTATCTTCTTAGCATTTTATCTCTGTTGTTGTTTGCTATTTTCAGCTCTTCTACTCTGTGTTCAGATATTTGATACTTTCCTTGATCCATTCAACTGAAGAGACTTTACACAGAACCTCTTTATTTGATTTATTACAGTTTTTACTTCCAACAGTTCAAACTGTTTTTACTTTGGATTTATTTGTATTATTGAATTCCATTTTTATATCTCATCTCACTTCCCAAATTTCTTTCAGCTGCTGTGTTCTCATTAGGAACCTATTTTCTTCTCTTTTTCTTTGAAAATACTTATGGTCATTCTTTTGAACTATTTGTCCGGACTTTCAGTGTAGCTAGATTACATTACTATAATATTAGTAAATTTTGGAGGAGTTACACTGCTTTGGATTTTTGTGTTTCTGAAATTGGGATTTATGTGTCTGGGGGTTATTTATCTGCTTAGGAATCAGCGATAATCTTTTAGTTGAAGAATTTGCAATGGTACATTTGACGTTCATAGTTGAGAAAATAATTTAAGAGCTCAGGATGTCTAGTACAAACTATATTTTTCCTGAGTAGAATATTAACTATGAGAACAACTATGAGGATAGTGATGAGTGACAGAAGAATGGAGTAAAGTTACTCGGGGCAGGTGAAGTTACACCCTTGTTATAGTCCATAGATTTTAGAGTCTGTTCAAGCTATGAAAAATTATTTATTTTTTATTGAAACTAGATTTGTCTCTCATACAATACATCCCAATTACAGTGTCTCCTCACTTCACCACCTCCATTTCCTCTTCAGAAAAGAGCCAGCCTCCACAAGATGGCAACCAACCCTCACATTGAGGCTGAACAAGGCAACACAATAAGAGGTAAAGAGTCCCAAGTGCAGGCAAAAGAGTCAGAAATGAACCTGCTCCCACTGTTAAAAGAGACCTAAAACACCAAGATAACAGCCTACAATATACATGCAGAGGTTCTAGCCTCATTAGTGCTGCTTCAGTCTCTGAGCCCATGGGAAGCCTGTTGAGTAGAATCAGTAGGCTATGTTCTCCTGATGTCTTCCATTTCCTCTGACTCCTACACTCTTTCTTTCCCCCTCTTCCATGGGATTCCCTGAGCTCAAAGGGGAGGGACCTGATGGAGCTCTCTAACTTAGACTCTTTCTCCAGATAGTATCTGGCTTTTGGTCTCTGCACATGCTCTTTGCTGCTGGAGGAAGACTCTCTGACTATAGGACAAGGAATAAATTGATTTTTTTTTTTTTTTTGGTCAATCATGTTGGTTCTACCCTAGGTCTCTGGGCTACACGGTCTATGGTTCCTGGTCGTCCAAGCAGTAAAGGGAGTGGGCTCACTCTCAAGGCATGGTCCTCAAGCTAAACAAAACATTGTTTGCCACTCCCACAAGTTCTGCGCCGTCATTGCCCCGGCACATCTTGCAGGCAGGACAGATTGTAGGGGAAGGGTTTGGTGGCTGGGTTGATGTCTAGGTTTCTCTTTCCATAACCTGGAGAGAGGGAGACAGTCTTCTTGTACCAAAGAGACTAGAACATCTGAGAGAATGTTCCATGCAGACACCAGGTCAACCTCTCCATGTCCAGTGAACTGAATGATGTTGTCCTCAGGAATGGGGTCCAGATGCTAGTGTTCAGAGAGCAACTTTCTGTCCTAGATTGGTCTGAGTTCCTCAGGGTTTGCCACAGGACTCTCTCAGCCAACTCAGTTGAATGTAACCTAGTCTCACCACTGAAAGCCTTCTTTGGCTACAAAAGATTGCTGGTTCAGACTGTAGTCCTCATTACTAGGAGTCCTCAGGAGAATCATAGATTCCAGGAAACTTTCCATTGCACTAAGTTTCCAACCCTCAACAGTGCTCCCCAGTTCTAGCTGTCTTTCCCTACATTTTCTTTCTTCATCCCTTATGCTCCTACCTAGTCCCTCCTGCCCCCATCCCCACCTACCCCCAGTCCACACACAAATTTATTTTATTTCCTCTTCCCAGGGAGATGCATGCACTCCCTTCCCTAGAGCCCTCCTTTCTACCTAACCTCACTGGGTTTGTGGACTATAGATGGATTATCATTCATTTAACAGCTAATACTCACTTATAAGTAAATAAATATCATATTTGTCTTTCTGGGTTTGGGTTTGCTCACTCAGGATGATTTTTTCTAGTTCTATCCATTTGCCAGAAAATTTCATGATATCATTTTTGACATGAAATAATGAGTAATATACTACTTTTATTTTTTATCCATTCTTCTATTGAGGGACATCTTGGTGGTTTCCAGTTTCTGGCTATTTTGAATAAAGCAATAATGAACATAACTGAGCAAGTGTCCTTGTAGTAAGATGAAACATTCTTTGAGTGTATATGCCAAAGAACGGTATACTTAAGTCTTGAGGTAGATAAATCCTCAATTATCTAAAGAATCATCATATTGATTTCCATAGTGACTGTACAAGTCGCTATCTGTAGAGACACCTCCAAGTTCCCCTTGCTCCACATCTTCACCAGCATGAGCTGCTACTTGAGTTATTATCTTAGACATTGTGAAATATGTTAAGATGGAATCTCAAAGCAGTTTGGTTTGAATTGCCCTGATGGCTAAGGATATTGAACAGTTCTTACAGTATTTCTCAGCCATTTTAGATTCCTCTATTGAGAACTCTGTTTAGACTTGTGCTCCATTTTTAACTGGATTATTTGGGTTTTTTTGTATACCTATTTTTTTGAGTTCTTTATATATTTTGGATAGTAGACTTCTATTGAATGTGAAGTTGGTAAAACAAAAATCTTTCCCCATTTTGAAGGGTACTTCGTTTTCTGATTCATAGTGTCCTTTGCCTTACAGGAGCTTCTCAGTGTCATGACGTCCCATTTACTAATTGTTGATATTAGTGACTTGTAGCTAGAATTTTGGCTACTTTATTGAGTTCTTTTTCCTACTTCCCTACACCATCCCTATCCCTTCCAACCCCTCAATACTAGGTGAGGAGAGAAAAAAGGTTAGAGGGAGCCACCCATGGTGTTATATGCCTGTAATCCCAGCACTCCAGGAAGAAGTAGGCTGATCTCTGTGTGTTAAGGTCAGCCTGGTCTACAGAGTGAGTCTAGGACAGCCTACACAGAGAAACACTGTCTTGAAATATATATATTAAAAAGAAGGTTAGAGAGGAAATGGGGTGTTGATATCATTAGACTACTTCCTGCTGATTAGAGGGTGTCAGGTTCTTTGTGGCAAATTTGATGTTTATCATCAGGATATCTCCAACTAGCAAACAGCAACAACAGCAGGATCAGCACTGGCAGCAGAGGAGGAAGCATCATGGGGAAGCAACCACCCTGCCTCTCAGGGTTTTGGCATTATATACCCTCTGAAGAGTCCCCAGAATTCCAAACATAAACTATCTTTGTCTGGCACAATCACGCTCCTCCTAGAGCACAAGGCAAATTAAGGTCAGCTACTGTGGTCAATATGAATCAGCCCCATGTCCTTCACCTGGCATTAAAAACAAAGAGATATTTACATAACATTTCTAAATGTTAAAAGAAACCCAAAATTTCTCACTACAGTGCCTGTCCTGTTGGTGTTCTGTTCAGAATGTTGTCTCCTGCACCAATGTGTTCAGTGCTATTCCCTGCTTTCTCTTCCATTACATTCATTGTATTTGGTTTTATGTTGAGGTTGTTAATCCACTTGGACTTGAGTTTTGTGCCAAGTGGTAAACATGGGTCGGTTTGCATTCTTCTACATGTAGCCATCCAGTTTGACCAGTGCCGTTGGTTTAAGATGTCCTCTTATTGCAGTGTGTATTTCTGGTGTATATCAGGTGTCCATAGGTGTGTGAATTTATGAATGTGCTTCCAATTCAATTTCATTGATCAACCTGTTTGTTCTGCTAGCCTCGCGAGGTTTTTATTACTATAGCTCTGTACTACAACTTGAAATCAAAACTAGTGATACCTCTAGAAGGCCATTTATTGTTCAGGATTGTTTTAGATATCGTGAGTTTTGTGGCTTCCCATATGAAGTTGCTGATTGTCCTTTTAAGAAACGCAAAGAATTGTGTTGAAATTTTTATGGAGATTGCATTTAATATGTAGACTGCTTTTGATATATTGGCCATTTTTTACTATGTTAATCCTACCAATTCATGAGCATGTGAGATCTTTTCATCTGATACTTTCTTCAACTTCTCTAATAAGCAATACTCTTGAGTATATTTTAATGTTCTTGTTACAAACTTTTTTATCTTAATATAAAGGATTATTCAGAGCCTTTACCCTTTACAAAGATATAATTTACAAAGACAATATCACCTCATAGATACCAAAATCTGTGAATATTCAAATCCCTTATATAAAATAACACAGTGCTTACCTATAACCTTTATGTATTTTTCATATACTTTAAGTCATGTCATTTATAACACCAAATACCATGTAAATGCTATAAGATTTGACATTACAATATATTAATTTTGCAATGGTGATTTTAAAAAAGAGACACTTTCAGTACAGACACATTTTTTTTTCTGAACACTTTCTATCCACAGACAGAGAACAGAGAATACAGAAAGCCAGCTCTACTCTGCTGAGCAAACTCTTACCTTAGGTTTGTTATTATGCCATTCATTGGGGTCTGATGGCCTAAAAATCAATAATGGAGTCACCTAGGCTATTAAAAGCATGCCATCAGGTTCATGTTAATTAGTTATCAAAACCAGGAGAGAGGTGAACAATTTCACAAGGGAATCAGTTTTAGTTTTTATAATGATGAAATTCTGTCTGACTTAATCCTTATATGACAACCTGAAGAAACCTCAGTTATTTGTCTATTGTTCTGTCCATCTTTTCCGTCTCCACATTTTACAAGGAGTGTAAATTTGATCAATTAGCTCTTTGTTCTTTGTTTCTGGGGTGTTCCCACCCTTTATATGTCTACAAAACAGCCTCTTTTGTTTGGTTTACTGAACATTTACTCTATTTTATGAAATGAAGCTTTGCCTGTTTATAAAAAGTGAAGTTCATGCCAATGAAGATATTTTCAATTATAAGTTTGCCCTTGGAGAGATGAAATGTCAAAAATGGAACACGTGTAACCACAAATTAGGATATAAACAAGGCAGAAGAGAAAACAAAGATTCTAGATGAATTTTTCATGCCAGCTTAAAACTCATATAATGAACAATGTACAAACTGTTTTCGCCTACAGGAAAGCTTTAAGAAGTTTCCAATTGCAATATCAATATGTTGGTAGAGACTGCTAACATGATGAAGTATCAGAACCAGAATTTTTCATAGTTTTTCAGTGTTTGCAAGGCCTTGTAAATATATAACACAGTAGTGGCTGTACCAATATTTACTCAGGGTAACTGAATGAAGAAGTACACCATGTCAGAGGAAAGCAGAAGTGACACAAAAACACATCTCTGCTAATGCCATTCAAAATCAGATTTTGTATTTAAATAGGAATAGAAGAATAATGGGGCACATGAGAAAAATAGAAACATCTAGACTTTGAAAAACAAAAGAAGAGCAGAGCTGAGATGAAGAAATGGGGAATGGTAGGTTTTGTGTGAGATCTGATATGTACATGAGTGTGTGTGTGTGTGTGTGTGTGTTACATATATGTGTGTGCACATGTGAGTGTATCAGAGGAAGACATCCGATTACATGCTGCATAAGTCTTTACCTTGTTCTTTCAAGAACTCTCTTGTTCTCGCAGAATCTAGAGCTATATTGGATGGCAAGGAGTGGGAAGGAGGGAGTAATTGTGAGGGGAGGAGGGAATAGGAGGAGGGATGAGGAACTATGGGTAGGATGTAATACATAACAGAAGAATAAAATTAAAAATTAAAAGAAAAATCTAGTCAACTCTCTGGGGCTGGTGAGATCATAGGTGTTAGTCGACAGACTACTACCATCGCTTTACTAGACTAATATAATTCCTGGCTGCATTCTAAGACTTGTTCTTATACCCACAGATGAGTGTAGCTTCTGCCCTTAATCAAATAGAAGCCATGAAAACCACTGTCTAGTTACTTTTCTATTGGTGTTAACAGGCATCGCAACTAAGGCAAATTATAAAAGAAAGCATTTAAGTGGAAGCATTCTTAGAGCTTCAGAGTATGAGACCATTACCATCATGGTGGGGAACATGGCAGCAGGCAGGCAGGCATGACTCGGGAGCAGTAGCTGATGTACTGATCCATAGTTGGAGACAGAAAGAGAGGCTGGGCCTGGTATTGGCCCAGTGTCCACCTGCAGTAGCACGCCTCCTCCAACAAGGCTACACCTAATCCTCTCCAAAGCAGTTCCACAACTATGGACAAAATATTCAAATCCATAAGCCTATGAAGGCCATTCTTATTCAAACCATTCTAACCACAATGTCATGAGGCAGAGATCGACAAACTGTGTGGAGCTCAGCCTCAATGGATACATCAACAACTCAACTCCTAAATCTATAGTTCAGAGAATATGACAGTGGAGGGTGTGGAAAGTTAGTAAAAGCCAGAGGACCAATAATTTTGCTATGAGATTATATCTCTTAGAAATGATAGGGAAGTGACTTCCATGTTGCCTCTTGGTTAGGCTGCTTAAACAGGACCTGAACAATAATAATATCAACAGATATGCTAATGAGAAAAGGAAAAATGCGGTGGGGCCCAATTTCTAGACAAAGAGCTATTGGTAATTAATGACTACTGAGAGAGGGAGATTAGCCTCTCCCAGTGATAATTCCCTAATTGGTTATTCAATGCAAAGTAATCATGCACAAGCTACACTAAATAAACTCAGCAGGTTATATTCATATATTTATGCATGTATATTGTGGTGGTTCGAATGAAAATGGCCTCCTGAGCACATATGTTTGAATAATTGGACCCCATTTGGTAGAACTGTTTGAGTAGGAGGTATGACTTTATTAGATGAAACATGCTACTGACAAGTCTACCTTTATATGTGACTTGGCCCTTCCTAAGGATTAGTGTGGCTAGATATGCTGATGGGTGTGATAGTGGCATAAATGTTATGGGAGTAGCTAACTACTTTCTGCTTGGAAGACCCATTCTTTTGAAGAAAATATTTGTCTATTAGTATATATCTGGCCAAAATCCATGATTAGGGAACTCCAGGCTTCCAGGGGTAAAAGCTACTACCATTATTTTGCTAAAGTGACATGGTAACAAAATACTCTCTAAATGCATAACTCCATACTTCATAGATCAGTACAGCTTTTTAAAAATATTATTAGAGAAGCTTCTTTTGTAGTAGATATGTCAATGGAGAAACCATAATTGATCATCATGCTGAGAATAAGTGTTTGTTGAGTGCTCAGCCAAAATGAGACACATAAAACCCACCAACCCAAGACTTAGGAACCATATCAAAAGAGAGGGTATAGATATCATAAGATCCAGAGGTCAGGGAGGACTGCTGGGAAACAGTGTTTTATGGACATGACAAAACCACGGTACCCAGGAACTCACAGGAACTGTAACTATCTAGCAAGCTCTTCACAATATCAAGTCAGTTAACATTTTAGAACTGAGGGGGAAACCTCCAATCCTAAATGAAGAACTAGAGACCATTGAACTTATAGAGGAGGGAAAGTCAGGATTTCTTTTATCAAGTATAACCCTTAGTAACTTGAACATGCTTATGTGGATACTAATATTTCCTATAGAGTTTATAATAACCAATTCTGTTAATCATTAATCTCCCCTCCCATTTTTGGGATAAGGTCTTGCTATGTGGCCAAAGCTGGTCTTAAATTTGAGATTTTCTTAATCCAGCCTCCCAGGTACTGAGTTATATATGTGTCTTCTATTAATCATTTAATCTCTTTTCATTTCTCTGAGAACCTTAACAAGACAGTTAGCAAATGTTACTTCTGCCTGCTGTATAAAACAATTCTTTTTATCTTGTTTCTTTGTTAAAAGCACAAGCAATAAGTACCCAAATGACAACCCATCATTTTAATCCTCTCAGTTCTGATGATAGGGGGAAAATTAAGCAGAAAATAAAATTCTTTCCAGGAAAAGTAACAAACTGGCAAGAATATTTCTGGCAGGTTTGCATAAAGGTAAATTTTTTTCTCAGAGGCTTACTGCTGAATACACTTACCCTTTCTAGCTCTTTTTGAACTCTGTTTGGCTGTTCAACTCAGTTGTTCTAGTTCAAAACTTCTCTCCAAGCTGACTAATTAAAATTGGCTTCTCATGGGTTCAGAGAGAATTGTTCTGCTTGATCTCAAACTAACTCTAGCAATCTGTTTTAATCTTCTGGAGTCTTCTCATTCTCTGACTCCAACTGCCTCTGCTGACCTGCATTCATCTGCACTGAACTCAACTGCTTGAACTGATCTGAACTGCCACTAACTCAACTCCACTGCACTGCCTCTCAGCTGACTCCCAACTATTGACTCTCAATTGACTGGTTCAACTTATTCTTTCTCCCTACAGTCTTAAGTTGCTACTCTTTCCTGTCTATTCTCATGAGAGTTGGGCATATGCTATCTCTGACTCATTTTATCAAATCTTTCTCTGATTTGTCACTTTGTCTGCACCTCAATTAGGAGTCACTTTCAAACATGCCTTCTTTCTATCAACTAATGTTACTTTCATTGAGATGAAAGGTATGTACTAAGGTTATGTCTGTATTCTAGCCAGATCACACAGACATAGAAGGTCTTTGGATGTGATTCCTTGCCAGAGCAGCCCTGTTGTTGAGTTAAAATTCCTCTACAGGTTTGAGAATAAAGAGTTTTGAGTAGAGAAAAGATCCATTTAGAGAAGTTGTGAGACTAAAGATCAGTGAAGTTCTGTCCATGGAAAAGTTTGAAAAAAAAAAAGTAAGCTGTAGGCTTTGACTTTTTACAAGCATACTTTATTTGGGGTTCTTTAATACCTATACCTCCCTTCCAACCCACCTACCTAGATAGGAGAGAAAAGAAGTTAATGGGAACAGGAGAAGAAGATCTTTTTAGACTCAGTTTTTTTGGAGCAATTCCACTTTTCATTATCAGGATTCCAGTAGGCCTATTAAACAGAAAAGCAGCAATTCAATAAGGTGACTTAAACTGCAGCAGAAGGAGGAATCTGGAGCATCAGCCAGAACCTGGAACCTCAAAGCATTCTCCTGAGTCTAAGAGTGTCTTGAAGTGGAGCGATGAACAGCAAAATGATGTCAAGCAATAGCAAAATGAACAACAAGAACAACAAACACACGCACGTAAAAAGCCTCTGGTTTGGGGCTCATATATACCTCCTCTCAGAGTCCTTAGTAGGATGTTTATCAGTTGGCAAAGACCATGCTCTTGCAAGTGGCCTTTCTTCTTCTAGCAGATAAACCCCACGTGTCCTCTCACAAGTCTGTTTCCAGCAGTCAAACACTACAAACTTTCACACAAGTCTGTTTCACATACCACACTTGGGATCAAAACAAAACATGCTTACATCGACTACAGTAGGCATTTAAAAAATCCCTGACTTTCCACAGGACAGTACTTGAATTAAAACCTGCTTCTCCATCTAGGGATGTACATGACTCAAGTTTGGTGTCCAGCAGTAAACACAAAAGCCCATTTCTTATATGGATTTCTGTTTGTTTGCTTGGTTGGTTGCTTGGTTGGTTGTGTTTGTTTTTGTTTTATCTTATTTAATGAGAAGTGGATAGTTCAGTCTCTGGGCTCTGGCAGCAACATATATAGCCTTAGGAGTTGGGATTTTTTTTTCCTTTTGGAAATAGTCAGTGAGGTTTTGTAAGGTAATGCTATAGGATGAAAAATATGTCAGTGGGTCCAGGATTCATTGTAAAGAGGGGGAAACCATGGAAAGAGATGACAAAGAAAGAGGAAATATGTAGCTCATTACAGAGAAGGAATCCATTTTTTTGCTACTTGCCCTGGTGACATCAGGCCATACAGAAGATCCCAATGGTGGCAGGGTGATGTCCATTTGGTCCCCTTCCTTCTCTCATTAGATCTCTGCCTTCTTCCCAGGTTGCAGAATAGTGCCTGTTCCAAGGTACCCAGGGGCAGGGAGAAATTTGTTTTTGTCCTTTAGATTTAGCTAGGTGTTTTCTAGTTTCACTATAGAAGTCTTTACATTAAAGCACCTTCAGGAAATAGACCTCTCCCCATCTTTGTGGCACACACCTGTAATTCCAGAAAGGGGATGGGAAGAAGGTCAAGAAGATCTGAATTTTAAGAACAGACTAGGCTGCTCCAAACACAGAGGGAGGGAAGAAGGGGTGGGGGAAGAAGGGAAAGAAAGAGGAAAGGAGGGGAAGGGAGAGAGGGAGAACTTGCATACTTCTCATGGCAGAACATATATGCCATTTAGTGCCACTTGTTTATTTAAAGTGTTTTTAACTTTTATTTTTTTTCTGGAGTCCTTTTGAACCCAGAGTACTTAAAAACCTTGGGTTTTATGTCTATATTTGACACTAGCAGAGAGTGAAACTCAGTTGATTTCATTCCCAGAGTATGCTAATTAGCTGGGGAAATAACAGTTTCTTTTCTGCTATTGGAAGAGAATATGACCAATAGAAACACAGTACAACACCTACACCCACTCTAGGTACAAAATAAAGGAGTGCATGCCAGTGACTTCTGCTTTTGGTTGCTTGACAACCAGCCACAAACATGCCTTTCATCATCTCTTCCAATGTTACCTTCAGATTCCAAAGGGTAATTTGCATGAGACCCAGAATAGAAGAGTCAGTTTAGAAAACTACTTGTCATTGCCAACAAGTTATAAACGCATAGGCTTCTAGCACTGCAGATTTCAAGACACTGGCAGTTCTTCTTAATATTACTTTATGTGTTTTCATAAAATAATTATTCATCTATTCACCCCATTGCACTGACAAATGGCAGTTTTTGAATACTGTTTATGAGGGCTACAGGGGAGGGAACTTCAGTTAAATCCCAACAGCCATGCTTCATTATATGTCATTTGGTAATAGACACTGTGATCCCTGTTGATCATGAATGCTCCCTGCCACTCAACCATGAATTTATACAGTTTTATAAGCCTAAAAGAAAGGTTTGTCAGGTCTTCTTCCCAATGCATGAAGCAATAGATGAGACTCATCTGGCCAACTACATATGCTTATAAGGAGGACAGATGTTTTAGGTCTAGCCAGTTGTCACTGGATTCAGTGGGGAGTCTCCTGTTCACTGTATATTACAAGACTCAGTTTCATAGACTTACAGGTTAACAGTGTGTACACAGATAATATTAATTTATGTGAATGCATTTTGGGTTCACCTTTCTTTTATCAAGGTGGTGTTAATGTTACTATGTTTCATAAGATAGTTGGATGTTTTTCCAAAATGAACAAGAAAGCTTTAAAGCTTAAGCAAGTTAATAAGGGTCTAAGACAGTTATATAAGGAATTGATGTGAAACTTCTGCTTGAATCAATAGATTTCTTCGTCTGCTCTTCATAATAACTATAAGATCTGGATTCAAGAATAAAAATGTTAGGTGTTTTGGTTTTACCTAAGTTTGCCTAAATTTTATACCACAGTTAGAAGTAACAGTAGCAGGTTGGCCTACCTGACCTTCTGTGTGTGCAGCATCCATACTTGCAGGCTATGCTAACATAGTCAGAGGGATGAAAAGGAAACATAGTTCCCCTTTACCATCCAGGGTCAAGTGGGCCTAGGGCACTGTGGGGTATCTCTTAAAATGTTGTTTCTGTGGGGAGTCATCTCCTCTCTTATTCAGGGAGGCCAAGGAGACACCATCCGGTGAGCTCTAACCAGTATCCAGTCTACGAAGAGGAGGGCCAACACACAGAAGAATTTGCGTGATTTCAAGTGGAGCCACAGTTAAGTAAGGCCTTTGAGTTACCCTCACACAGACAGAACTGGTAAGGGGGGAAGGTGAGAGGAGCCAGAGATTTGTGCCAAGCCCGAGTGACCCCGAGAACAAGATCTTCAAATGACCATGAAAGAGAAAAAAGTTTAAATAAAAGTGATTACATTTGGCTACCAGCATGGTCTTAACCCACCCCACAGGAAAGTATAACCAAAGGATAAAAATGACTCTTGTTTTTCTTTAATGCTTTAAGGGATCACACTCTCGGGAAATTAGGCTTAAAGCCATATGGGATCTTACTTAGCCATTTCTCATTAATGGTTTTCTTATTGCTGACTAAAGGGTAGGGCATCATGACTTGCATCAATGTAGTACTGCAGAGCATAGCTGCCACCAAGATCAATAGGCCCACTATTATTTTAACACAAAAACCAATTGACGGTGATATTTCTTCTTTCTCCCTGTCTAGAAAGCCTTCCGAGAAGTGCCTCACACTGAGTCAATCCATATCCCCAGCTGTCAACAAGCCTGAAAAGTGGACCCTGGGTCCATTGCTTTCTAGGCCAACCTCAAAGGGACCATATCAAAGTGGGGGCTTTTCTGGGAATGGGACATAGTGCAGTATCCTTTAGCATTCTTCTCTTGTAGGTCCTGAAGATGGAGTTTCAGACACATTGCCTACCAGAATTTTACCACAGCCTTCTTGACTGGCCCCAGAAGCCTGCCTTATAAACATCTCTCTAATGGATCAGCTCTGCCCCCCACCACACCCCCCGCCACCCCCTCCACACTTTTCCCTGAAACCAAATTAAACAGCTAGAGTGTTATTCCCCTTCTGTTAGAAGCAGGCCAGTCTTTGAGAGGAGGTCATAAAAGACAGGGACATAGGTAAATAAGGACAATGAAAGCAGGCTTCCTGGGATGCCTGCTTTTTAGTCAGAGAAAACATTACAAGGAGAAACAGTAGAAAGGCATTGGGGCAGGTATCTCTTTAAAGAGGACAATAGAGGAAAGGGGAGCATTCAGGGACCTATAAAATATCCAAGCCAACACTGGTTTATTGGACTTCTCACAGCCTGAGTAGATGAAGTTGTTACTTTTCTCTGTGGCTTAGTCTTTCAAGACAAAACCAACTATCTTTCCCAGTTGTTTGAGTCTTTGTTTGTGCCAGGGAATGCACTGTCAATCTCTAGACAACTGCCATCACCCTCGTTAAAACTGAATTTTAGATCCATAAAGGTGTAATTTAAATGCTTATGTAATCTTAAAATTTAATACCCAGATTCATGTTTGTTTTCTCGTCCTTTAATATTTAAATTGGAATTGGCTATTCAATAATTCAGAAACACTATTAAATAAAAATTAATTAAGTGATCTCTAGATGATGGTTTAGAAGATATTTGGGCACTCCAGCCTAGCAAAACTGACATGAAATTAACCATGATGCTAACCTTTGTAAGCACTTATTCCCTCTATGCACCGACACAAAGGTTCTAACTTGCGTAATATTTACCTTACAGTCCTAGGAGGTAGTCTCATTACTGTCAACCTCATTTGAATAGACCAAGTGCAGGAAGGTTCACCAACTTGCCTGAGATAATACAGCTTGCAGATTAACACTGAAAGTTTCAGCTAACTTATAAATATTGTGCTAGCCCCTTTACAAAATGAAGAAAACTTCCTTGTCCTATCAGGAATGTGTATATAACACGTCAACTTTGACATTTTACACAATAGCTCTTGACCAGAATTTGACCAGATTTGCCTTCTGGAAAGCTCTTTCCTTAGGAGATAGAAACCAGAAATTAGTAGCTTTGCAATCGGCTGTAACACTGCAGTTAGGTAAACTTACCTTTATCCTGTTTGAAGTGACTTATGTAGGAAGCCTTGTGCCAGCAGGCTGTTTCCCAATGGAGGCCAGGGAAAGGCAGAACATAGTGTGAACTTACTGTAGCAAAGGGTCGTGGTGACCTAGTGTTTGCTTCCTCCTCCTAAATACTCCAATAAGAGTTGCACATTAGGAGAGCTAAAGTCTCTGTCCAGAAGTTTTTATGCCTGAAGAAATCAGAGCCTGGGTGTGAGTTTGCCCATAGACAGTCTCCCCCTGCCCTTTTCCTGTTGAAAATTACCAAAAGCAATCTCCAAGAGGAAAGGAGCTGCTGAGCCCACAGACTGATATAGGCCATGTTTATACCAGTTTATAGAGCACATAATCATCAGTCCTGAAAACAGAACAGGCGACACCTATCACCAGAGAATCTATAAAAGAAACACCACGGTTGGGTAAAGACTTCAGAATTGGTGTTGCTTCTGCAGTGCTTGCAGGAAGCACAGCAAAGATGCTCTAGAGAGAAAGGCACTGAGTGGCAGCACTGCATAGTGAATATGAGTTTGATGTCTTATGATGTCTCATAAGAAAGCATATAATGTAGTAACCGGGAGCACGGCTGTGAAGAGAGGCCTTGCCTGCTTAAGTCCAGTCAGACTGCTTGCAAACTAAGTGCCTCAGGCCTGTTTATCATCCAGTTTCCTTAGTCACAAATACAAATGATAGTAATTATTTTTCTTTCTTTCTAATAAAAATATTTATTAATTTTAGTTATGTCTATGGGTGTGGTCTGTGTGTAGGTGTGTGCACATGAGTGCTGGTGTCCATGGAGGCCAGAGGCCTCCGCTGCAATCCCCGGTGTTACAGTTTATAAGCCCTATATACGTGGGTGCTGGGAATCAAATTAGGGTGTTCTGGAAGAGTAGTGTGTACTCTTAAGTGCTGAGACATCTCCAGCTCTCTTTCTTTCTTTTTTTTCTTTTTTTCTTTTTTCTTTCTTTTCTTTTCTTTTTCTTTTTCTTTTTTTTTTTTTTTTTTTTTTTTTTTTGCACTAAGGATTGAACTCAAGGCAATGAACATGCCAGGCACTAACTAATAGCTCCAAACTGAAAATGACTTCAGCATTCATCATAAAAATAAATGTATAATTTATGATATAATTGCACAATGGAAAGTATTAAAACAGCAACATGGAAGAATCTTAAAAATACACGTTGAACTACAGAAACCAAGCAGACAGACAAACAAAAAGAATGCATAGGCTGCAGTATGATACATGTCAAGTGTAAAGACAAAAGTCAATCTCCTATATTAAAAGTCAGCGTAGAGGTTGCCTAGGAGGAGAGCACTAACTGGGTGGCAGCATAAAGGCTTCCTAGGCATTAATAACACTGTTTCTACATCTGTTGGTGGATACAGAGACAGGCTGCATGCTGTGAAGGTCCCTTGCAGCCCCTCCAATATGCACCCTTTGCTGTATGTGTGTCAGATCCAGTAACAATTCCAAGAGCTTTATGAAGACTGACTTTCTGGCTAACATAATCTGCACGTCATCATTAGAGTTTGTGAGTCAGCAACAGGGACATCACTGTCTAAACAGATTATTATTAAAAATGCACCAGACCTCCAGACGCTCTTGGACCAGGAGGTGTGAGTAGTCAGTGCAATTTAATCATTAATTTTAAGAATACTTTTAGTTAAAATTCATGTCATACAGTATATTTTGAGAGCACATTCTCTTCCCCGTCACACTTCCTCTTAGATACTTCCCACTTCTCTACCCACTCAACTTACAAACAGACATCAAAACAGAACAAACAAAAGACAAGTAAGCCTTCCCCCCAAAAAAAATCAAAACAAGACTAAAACATGCACACACAAAAACCACGGAGTGAGTTTTGGGTTGGCCTGTACTGCTTTGCATGGAACCTTCCCTGAAGTGTGGTGATATAGCCCAGAGGGCATCTGCTATTGCCTTCTGCTCAGAAGCACCCTTCCTTCATCAGTTGCAGTGGGACTCAGCGCCTGCCCTATGTAAAATCCACTCCCCAGTGTTCTTCGTCCACACTCCAGCTGTTCCTTCTCTTGACATGATTTCTTTTTTTCACTAATTTGTTGGCTTGCTTCCTCCTCTTCCTTATGAGACCAAATATTCTAAGGGCAGTTGTCTGACTATTTGTGTCAGTTTGAACCTACAGACACTAGACAATGCTTCCTTCACAAAGATAAAAATCCTTATGGCATGCAAGACAGTTGCAAGCCATCCCAAGATGCCTGTTAGTGCAGCGCAAACAGCACTGCTCTGTGATTTGTCAAAGAACGAGGGAGAAAGCTGAGTGACACACAAGCGCTACACAAACGAAGCGTGCCTGTCCTGTTCTGTACTTCTTGGGTCGGAGCCAAGATAACTCTGGCCTAAGCAACACTCCCTCCTCCTGCTGCAACTGAAGTGCAAGGTCCCCTCCACCTCTGATACGAGGCGGCCAGCCACCTCGGGAGGGCGGGGCGCCACGTCGAGCAGCTACTGGCCCAATTTGACGTCGCTCCGCTGCGCTCAATTGGCAATCTGAGAGGTCAAATTGCCCATGCAGGAGGCTCGTTCCTATCTAGATCTATGATTGGCTGATATTGAGGGCGGGTCAGGAGCCTTGCAGAGCACCAATGGCTAGTGTTGCTGTCAATCATCAGAAACAGACTCCTCCGGGTCTCCATTTGGCCAGCTGCAGCTGAAAATTTCGAGTATTTCCAGGAGCGGAGGAGATTGTGGCTTCTCTAATTGCCTGCTCTGGAGATCTGGATCAACAGAGAAGTCAGTCTGACTTACTATCCAGGAAAGCTTTGCCTTTCCTTCCATTATCTAATTAAGAAATTTACAGACCCATAGCCATCACGAGGTAAGAGCCTGAAGCTTATTCTCCTAGGTTGTTGACGAGAATCTATTGGCAGTCCCTGGAACAGAGCGAAAAGGGAGGAGGTCTCCCGGGAAGTCGAAAGAGAAATAGGATATAGGTTCCCGCAGCTTCTGAGGCCGAGTCCCACGCTCATTTCTCCGGGCTCTATGTGGCGCCCTTTTTCTTGTGGTGGAGAGCAACTGCTCCCGCCTAGGCCCAGGGCGGCTGCGCAGGGGCATCCGGCTCTTCCATTGCAGAGGCAGTCGGCCTTGAACTTGACCTCAGGCTCGAAGTGAGCGGAGCGGGAGGCAGGCTAGTAGGATGTGCAAGGTCCTAGGGATGGGTGGAGAAAGTGAAGAAAACAGAAGCCTCCCTGATTTCTTATGGTGAGTCTCCCCTGGTGCGCTCCAGGCGAGAAAGCAGGCTTGGCCAACACGGGTCCTGTTTCCCAATAAGGAGACCCAGGATGCCCGGAGAACTGCTGGGCTACCTCGGGAGGAGAGTGTTGTCCTGCTGTGTCCAGCCTGAGTCAAGGCCAGCAAAGCAGCCCAGAACGCTCACCAGCGAGAGGCTTGTAAAGACATTTAGTGGAGCCCTGGTGGTTTGGTTCTGAGAGTTTGTGCTTAGCTTTGCTGGGAGAGCACTGTATCTTAAGGCCGTGTGGCTCGTGGTGCCGATTTCGCAGCGGCTTTCTGTAGATGAGAGAATTAAGCAGGAGGAGACAAAGATTGGGGCTCTGAGTACAAACAGCTAGGAAATTTCGAGTCTCGAAAGCTCCATGGGTGTTTTCGTTGTTGGAGCTGCAGGAATAGTAACAGAGACCCCCGCCCCCAACCCCGCGCCGCCTTCCTCCAGCTGGGTGCCAGCCAGGCAGAGTAGATGTGACTTCTGCCAGACCTGTACCCCCGGGAGAAAACCTGTGGCTGGCCCAAGATCTGCTGGGCTGCGCGGAAGGGAGGGTGTTGCCCTGCTAGTGTGTGTTGGAGCTTGTAGACATTGGAAACCAGCTCACCACTGTATGACAAATGTCATTAAACGCGGAAGCTTTGAATAATGAGTTCTTGTTTATAATTGTTTTTCTTGCAGTCCAAGTCTCTTTTTTCCTTGACAACATCGATACCCCCTTTCACAGACTCGAATACTCTATTCTCAGTTCATTTTTGTTATTTGTTTTTCGACACAGGGTTTCTCTGTGTAGCCTTGGCCGTCCTGGAGTCGCTTTGTACACCAGACTTGCCTCTGCCTCCCCTAGTGCTGGGGTTACAGGTGTGTGCCATAGGTGTGCGCCACCACTCCTAGGCCCAGTTCACATTTTTAAACAGACGTTTACATACGACCAAAGGAAGTCATTGATGGCTTTGTTGTTTTCTTTCCTCTGCTAAACTAATACATTTTTCTTTCCTCCCAAAAGGAGATAAAGACATTAAGACTGCAGATTTGCTAAAATATGTTTCAGAGGCTTTCAGATGATTTTAATTGTTTATTAGGATGCATTTGGTTTTTATTGATGATGATGGTAAAGAAATTTGGAGTTTAAGAATATTAAAAATAGGACTGGTGATGTGGCTTAGCCAGTAAAGGTGCCTGCTGCCAAGCCTGCTCCCTGAGTTCTAGCACCAGGACCTACATGATGGCAAGAGAAAGTGTGCCTCCAAGGCGTCCTCTGACCTCCGCCGGCCTGCATTTCCTCACACACAAATATACATTTACCTGTGTTTCCATTATGGGAAGATATCAAAGTGCTGCTACCTTATAGTTATCACAGGCTTCCTAGAAGGAGGAAAATCTAAGCCTTTTCAGTAAAGCTGATTCCTAGAACTCCCAGTTAATTCTTCCAAGTACTTGGATAAAGTGGTAAAAGTAAGCTTACATTTTTTTCAAGTGTTTTTGACATTCTACAGCAGTTGAACTCAAATCCCCAGTACCAAAATCTGCTGTTGAGATAGTGTCTCCTTCTTCCAAAAATAAAGTTGAAGAGCTCTAGGAGTTAAGCAGCTGAGCAAGTGGAAGATCAGAGAAATATGAAAAGTAAAACTGGTGCACTTGCAGCTGTGTATGTGGGTCTTGTGTTGTGAAGTCAAATGGCGATTTGCAAAACTTACAAGGCATTTGCATTTTTCTCTCCTGATGTTTTGTTGTTGTTGTTGTTGGGACCCTGTCTCAGGTAGCCCAGACTGGCCTTTAACTACTGAACTTCCTGCCCTGCCACCCGGGTGTTGAAATTCTAAGGGGTGGACCACTTCACAAAAGCTCTTTCTAGATGTCTTTAGCCTGAGATGGCTGCTCTGGAGTAGTGGGTTTACCTGTGCTGTCTTGAAGAGTCTCTGTGATTTTGCAGCTTCTTTAATCCTTTTCTTTTCTTCTTCTTCTTCTTCTTCTTCTTCTTCTTCTTCTTCTTCTTCTTCTTCTTCTTCTTCCTCCTCCTCCTCCTCCTCCTCCTCCTCCTCCTCCTTCTCTTCTTCTTCTTCTTCATGAGATTACTGTTTGATGGAATGACTTACTAGGATAACTTTGTTCTAACATTTTAATTTATTTGTTTCTTCCTTTTCCTCCTGTCAGTTTTAAAGTATCCGGTTGAGGAGGGAGGTAGGGAAGAAGACTTAGTCACAGGAATCATTGTAGAATGGTGGGGGGGGGGGGGCGTATTTTCAGATATTTGCTTATAATAGCTAGAATACATTTTTAATTTTGTGCATGCTCACACATTTTAAAGACTAATGTGGTTAAGTTGTGATACATACATTTTTGTTTTGATTGAGAAATAAAGGTTTTGAAATATTTAGTTCAGGTAAGAATTCCTATTTTCCCTTTTTATAGACAATTACCAATATATCTTTAGATTGCTTATGTTGTATATCCAGGACTCCAAGCAAATTATCTTTATTTTCTTCCTTAGCATGGTTTAAAGTTTAGTGTCGTTAGTAGACTACATCATATGCATTTATGTATTTGCTTTGTATTCCTTTCACTTTTCTGGGATATTTTTGTGTGGCAAAAGGAATGAAGGATGCTTTCACTTTGAATGCTTCATGTAATTGTTTAAATGGTTTACTGTCATCAGTTAGCTTAGATTTCTGACCCACAAATTGGCATCATTCTCCCTGATTAGAAACACTTCCTAGTGGAGAAACTGATAAGCATATGTCAGCTCAGGCTTGCTGGGCCAACAAAGAGAATGTTTAGGCTTCTGTTGGGCTGTTCTTCACTCAATTTTAAGGCATTTTTCTTCTGTTGTTGTTCTAAGTGTTTGTGACCTTTCACACTTCTATTCAATCACCCTCCTCTGCTGTTAATAGTCATTTCTGCGGTCCTTCCAAGACCTCTGGGGCCCATGTGGTCGGTGGTGTTCTCCAAGCTTGAAGCAGTGGGAATCTTTCTAGTTAGACTTTGAACTGAGGAATTTTATGCTCCACCAATGTGCTGCACTGTTGGATTATGTGCAGGTTTCACTTAAAGTTGTCATGTAGATTGGGAACACAAGTTGCCTTTGGGTAGTTTTCTTGAGGCTCTAAGAGGGATGGGTGTGGCTGGTAAAGGAGAGGGAACCACCTAAATTTCCTAGCCTATGTGATACTAACCTGGAGGAAGAGCCTGCTCTGCAGCTGCTCGCCTTGAGTCTCTGCCTGCAAAACGCTCTCCATCAGGTGTTTTTCTATTACTGCCCTGGTAACTTTGATTGTGACAGTGCTGATAATGTGAAGGAAGGTCCAGTATGATGGTAAATATTAGTTTTATAGGCTCAAAGAAACTGTCCACTTTTATCTTATCATGCAAGAATGTATCTTGTGGATATTTGTTCTCTGCTGGGAATGCAGTTGTGTTTTGTTTGGGTTTGGTTTTTGTTTCGTTTTTCAAGACAGGGATTCTCTGTGTAGCCATGGCTGTTCTGGACTGGCTTTGAAGATCAGGCTGGCCTCGAACTCACAGCAATGCACCTGCCTCTGCCTCCCTGAGCCCTGGGATTACAGGCGTGCCCCACCATGACCAGCTTCATTGCTGTCATTTATATCTCACGTATTTTTATTGAAGTCTGTGTCTCGGAGTAACGTTTTTAAAAGTTTATTTAGGACCAGTGAGAGATAAGTGGGTGAAGGCGCTTCCTGCCAAGACTGGTGTTCTGTTTCTGAGCTCCAGGGAGGAAGAAAAGAGCCAGCTCCTTCAAGGAGTTCTGTGATTTCCATATGTACACCAAGGCAACCCCCCCCCCATATATAAATAGATAAATCAGTAAGTGTGAAAATTAAAGGTAAAATGTTTGTTTATGTGACTTTTACTCATGTTGCTCTAGGCCTTCAAGAACATGGTGCTGGCAGGTGATTTGATGAGGACTTCATGGCAGATAGAACCTTAACAGTGGAAGGACATACAAGAGGGGACATATACACCCCTTCACAGGGAGAGAGAGAGCAAATTCAGGGGCTGATTGGGCTCAGGCCTTCCAAATACTTTGTTCTAATGAGAATGAACGGGCTCCAGAAGTATTACTTGAGTTTTGTTTTGTTTGTTTTGTGTTTTATGAGCCCAGTGTGGGGCTGAAGGCCTCTAAGTACCCGGAGAATCACTAGTGTGGGTCTCCATTGAAAGGCTGAAGAAGCTGGAAACAGGTGTTCGATGGGTCCACAACAAAATGTCCTGTGGGAGCTTTTCCTTTCTGTTCTTTGTTCCATGGGCACCCCACCCATTAGATGGTATCACCCATATTTGAGGTGTCTTTTGCCCTCTGTTTGCTGACCACTAACTCGTGTCCCATGGTCTCTAAAAACATTCTCACGGATACGCCCTTAGTGTGTACTGCCAATTTCTGTATCTCTCAAAATTTGGTCAGAAATATTTGCATAATGGTTTTTTAAATTCCACAGTATGTATTTTGATCACACTACACTACACACTGCCCCCCCGCCCGCTGCCCACTCTTCATATTAACTCCTCTAAAACCCACTACCCAAACTCCACCTCCCTCAACTTTGTCTTTTCACCCCCCCCCACCACTGTTTCCAGTTTACACGGCTCATCTATCATCTAGTCATGGGTATGAGGACATCCTGAGCGCATAGTCAACCTAGCAGGGGCTACATCCACAAAGACAAACAGACTCTCCCTCTCCCAGATGCCATCAGCTCTATGTACATAGCATCTCAGGGGTGAGTTGGGAGAGTGCTACTGTGAGTTCACCAACCCCACCCCACCCCACCCTTACCCCTGTCCCCCATTCCCCCACCCCATCCTGGAATGTTGACTGGTTGGGTCTCTTGCAGGCAGCCACAGCTGCTGTGAGTTCAAGAGCACTCACATAAGGTGTCAGGTTCAGAGGGCGCTGTTTCCCACCACTCATCCACAGTGGCTGGGTCTTAGAATTCTTCGGATTTGTCATCTTAGATCAGTGATTCTCAACCGTCCTACTGTGGCAATCCTTTAATACAGGTTCTCATGTTGTGGTGATCACCTTGAACCATAACATTATATTTGCTACTACTTCGTAACTGAAATTTTGCTACTGCTATGAATCATAATGTAACTATCTGGGGGCAGGGGTTGATGGTCTTAGGAGACCCCAGTGAGGGGGTCATTTAATCTCCTAAAAGGTCATGATCTACAGGTTGAGAACCACTGTCCTAGATGATCCCCGAGCCCTGATGGGAGAGGTGTGATAGAATGTTGCACTTTTTTGTCTTGAGTACTCTACAAATACCTCTTTGCTTCACTTTGATCAGCTGTAAAGCTCTGCATGAGTAAGAGTCCACACCCAAAGAAACCCCCAATGACTCCCTGTCAGCACTTGGTGTGTATGGCAATCTGTCAGAAACACAACCCCAACTACAGGGATATTAGAACTCCATGATAAGTTTTCATAATGCCAAGAAAGGTTTAGAATGAGGTCTAAGTAGGGATTCAGAATAAGTATGTTTTCAAGTTATGCAGTAGCAGCATGTACCATTAATTACATACTCAGGAGGCAAGGGAAGGTGGGTCTCGATGAGTTCAAGGCTAGCCAGGGAGACAAAGTGAGACCCTTTTTAGAAGAAGAGGAGCAGGCAGAGTTGTCATTGCCTTGGGTCTTGGTGAGCTACTCTCAGAGGAAAGGAGGGCTGGACTGCTTGTCATCAACACAGTGCCCAGTTCCTCAGTTACCCTCTTCATAAGCATCTACCACAAAAACACCATTAGAACTGGCTTGTTTTGCTAGGGGGTGTTTACCTGGAACCAGTTTACATTGACCATGCAAATATAGAAAGCAAAATTTAGTAGTTAATAGATTGAAAAACTCCAGTCTGACATCTATATCATACCCCCTCCCCAAGGCTCAGGGACCATCTCAGAGGAGGAAGTGGAAAGACTGTAAGATCCAGAAGTCACTGGTGGGAACAAAGAACCAGAGGGAAATAAAGTCTTTTGTGTCTGGCAAGCCTGCTGACCTCAAGAACTCAGAGCAGCTGTAGGCTCCTGCACAAGAGCCAGTCAGCATTCCAGTATGGAGTGGGCAGGGAGGGATGCATGAGTCCCCATCCCTGACTGAGGAACTATGGACAGTAGATGGTCAGTTTAAGAGTGAGGCTCCTTGTGGGTCAACTGTGCCCTAGTCAATGACCCCACACCCAGGAGTACTTGGGGAACTCAAATTGCAGTTATAGGATGCAGGGGTGGCTCTTGGAGGAGTTAGTAGGAAGAGTTGGAGTTAATGTGACAAAAATACACCATATGAAATTCTTAATGAATACGAATATTTCAAGAAAAATGGAAACTCTGATCCAAAACTGTCTTCATTAAAGCGTGGCTGTGCTTTGACTCCAGAAGTATATGTTCTATGAGCCAGCTGTTGTCCTCTTTCCTCCTTAAAAGGGGTTGATTACATTATCACTTCGTCACAACTGAGTGTGTCAAGAATATTTACCTACAAAGTGTGGCCTGGTCACCAACATTTGTATGATCCCAGCTCATTAGGAGTATACAACAACGTGGCCTTTCTTCATACAAGCTGAATCAAAATGTTCATTTTAACACCCTGCCAAAGTGATAGCTACTTAATCAGAGAAGTGTGTGCTTTTATGTTCATATTGTCAAATGTTTATAGAACTCAAACACTTTGAGGGGTGTAGGCAAAATTTTGATACAGTGTTCTTAAGAATGGGATGTAGGGTACCACACAGAGACAAACACGCACACACACAATGTCAGACTCTTTATGGCTTTTGCTACTGGTGTCTGGTGATGTATTATCAGTCTTCTGGATTACTCACTGTGACTCTGTCTTTGCCCCCAACCCTAGGTGCATCAGCTTTCTTCAAGGAAGTCTTTTATCACTCTATTTGTCTTTCCCTCTGACTGGGGCCTTTGGAATTGCATGATGTTATCAGCGGCCTTCATTACTTTGGTGAGAAGTGGTGGGAACCAGGTGAAGAAGAGAGTGTTGTTAAGATACTTCCTCCTGCAGGACAACAGGCAGGTGACTCCTGCCTGCTACAGCTCCACTTCGGAGCCCAGGTGCTCTCGGTTTGATCCAGATGGAAGTGGGCGGCCAGCCACTTGGGACAATTTTGGGATCTGGGATAACCGCATTGATGAGCCAATTCTGCTGCCACCTAGTATCAAGTATGGCAAGCCGATTCCCAAAATTAGCCTGGAGAATGTGGGCTGTGCCTCCCTCATTGGCAAACGGAAGGAAAATGAAGATCGGTTTGGGTTCGCCCAGCTGACAGAGGAGGTGCTATACTTCGCAGTGTATGATGGGCATGGGGGACCAGCAGCTGCTGACTTCTGTCACACGCACATGGAGAAATGTGTTATGTATGTATAACGACCTTGGCTTTGCAGTTCCCCTAGGCTTTCTGTTGAAATGCTCTCCCTTTGACTGAGACATCAGTATGGGCCAAATTACTCAAGTGCTCACATGCCACTTCATCAGTGAGTGGTAGTCGATATAGCATTTGTAACTGGGATTATCTCCATTTCAGAATTATTGGGTTTCAGAATCTACAGCTCTAAGTTTATAACTATTTCAAGTAAATTATAAAGTACAAAGATAACTTGTGGGAAATTTTACGTGTGTGTGTGTGTGTGTGTGTGTGTGTGTGTGTGTGTTGTTTGTGTGCGTGTGTGTATGTACTCATCTGTATGTAAGGCCAGGGGTCAATATCAGTGTCTTCCTATATCATACGCCACCTTACCTTTTGAGATAAAGTATCTTACTGAACCTAGAATTCACTGTTTGGGCTAGACTGAGTAGCCCATGAACCTACCCCTGGGCTTCTATGTAAAGCTGAACATTACCTTCATATGGGAGTTAGAGGTGAATACAGGTCTTCATGTTTCTACAGAAAACACTTTACCCATAGAGAAGTCCCCCTTGGCCTGAAGAAGTATTTACTCTAATCAGCACAGGTTGGTTTATTTATTGTCCTAGTTACTTTTTGGTGAATAGACATCTTGACCAAGGCAACTTATTAAAGGAAGTTTATTGAGGACTTGCTTATAGGTTCAACGGTTAGAGTCCATGACCATCATAGTGAAGAACATGGTAACAGGCAGACAGGCATGGTGCTGGAACAATCCTTATCCACAAACAGGAAGCAGATAGGAACACAGAGAGAGGAACTGCTAACTGAGAATGATGTGGGTTTTTGAAACTTCAAAGCATACCCCCAGTGACACATCTCATCCAACAAGGCCACACCCCTTAATCCTTTCCAAATGGTTCCATCAACTTGGGGCCAAGCATTCAAATATATGAGCCTGTGAGAGGCATTCTCACTTAATCCACCACACTTAACTGTATTTTTTGAGACTCACACTATTGCTAGAATTTAAAGAAAGGAGACAGTGTGGTAGTTATGGCCATGAACTTTTTTTTTTTTTTTTTAACTTTCCTATGTATATATAGTTAAAGGTAGTTTGTCACTTGATTTTTACATGATTTACCTAACTTTACAGACAAACTCAGCATCTTAAGTCAATATGAAGAACCTCATAGCCCATCAGGGTTGCAGTACTGAGGATTCTTTAAAAACAGGGACTTGGGGCTTGTGAGATGGCTCAAAGGATAAAGTGTCTATGACAAAGTCTGAAACCAAGCCTGAGTCATAGGACTCCCATAAGGGAAGGAGAAAACTAACAGCCGAGGGTTATCCTCTGCCTTCCGTAAAAATGTAATCAAAACTTTACAGAATGAGGAGGGATTTGGACTTGTTGTTTTATTTATGTTGGATATGAGGCAAAGCCCCTACAGCTTAGCTGTGTCTTCAGACACGCTTGTTTGTTAGCTTGAGATAGAGTTACATATCCCAGGCTGTGCTAGGCCTGACAACTCAAATGCAGATGACCTTGGACTCCAAATCCTCCAGCCTTCACCTCCTAAGTCTTAGTTTTACAGGCAGACCACCAGCACCACTTCCTCAGGCCTCCTCAGGTTTGAGATAGCACAGTTAGTCCTAACATGCACAAAGCCCCGAGTTGTGTCTCCAGCACCACATAACCAGAGCATGGTGGCCTGATCCTCAGCTCAAGAGGGTCACAGTTCATCATACTGAGTGCCTTCAAAGATGAGTAAATGTTTGTTAATCCTTGGATCTTCAGCAAAGGTACCTGAGAGGGAAGGTGTGAGGTCTGCTGTGTAGAGTGGGTGCTGGAAGGCTGACTGTGAGAAGAGAAAAACGATTGTAAAATGATTGCAGCTTGCTTTCCTCTCCACAAAGGGATTTGCTTCCTCAGGAGAAAGACTTGGAGACTGTACTGACCTTGGCCTTCCTAGAAATAGATAAAGCCTTTTCAAGTTATGCCCAACTGTCTGCTGATGGTAAGTGAGCCCTGGCATTCTTCGGAGCCTTGGGGATTGGCAGGAAAAGAGAAAACAATATAGGCCTTTAGTGGTGGGAGTTTTAATGCATGTGTATTTGTGGGGAGTTTTTGTAGAAATAATTTTATACAAAGAATCATTTGAAATGCTGTTTAGAATATGAACTGATGTCAGTGTCCTTTTTTTAATGTTATATAAAAACCTGTCAGAAGGAGAATCTCCAAAATGGTTCTGATATTGAATTTTAATTTTAAAATGTTTCAACTTATTTGACTTATATTTTTACGGCAAGATGTCCATACTAAGAGAAACCCATCCTGCATTACCACCACCATACTACCAGTGCAAACGCTACAGGCCAGCCATATCTGCCAGGTTGATAATTGTTCATCTTTACTATAAGAAGAAATAGGGGCTCAGAAAGATGGTTCAGTGGGTAAAGGGACCAACCACTAAGCTTTACCACCTGAGTTCTACCCCAGGACACACATGATGAAAAGAGAGAAGCGACTTCCGTATGTCAGCTTCTGACCTTCACCTATATGCTGTGGCAAGTCCACACCCACTGAAAAACAGACACATGCATGTACACACAAAGTGAATAAATGGATGTGTAATTTCTGAAAAAAATATTAGCAATAGGTCCAAAGTATGATAGAAAATGGCTCATTCGAATCCACATGTACAGCCAGAGGGAGATGTTTGTTTTCTGTTTCTTAGTGTTACAGCTTTCTTGTGGTAACTAGTGATATTTTTGTTTTCGTTAAGCATAAGGAAGGATGTGGTAGGTGGATTTTAAAAAGTGTGTGGACTGTGTGTGTTTTGAAAGGAAATGTTTCTATTTTTGACTAAATTTATCAAAATAATTTCAGGAAAATATATTCGATATTTTTTAGTTAGCTCATCAAAAATGTATTTCTAATAATGTTAACTTTAAAATCTCCAGCAGCCCCCATATAATGTATGCTTCTTATCTGACTGGAAAGGGACTTATGTAGGAATGTTAATCTTAGTTTTGTCTTTTCCTTTAATTAAAAAAAAAAAAATGCACCACAGAAATGTGGTTTTTCAGTTGCATGGAAATTCTCCCCATTTCACACACGAGGAGGAGTTTCAACTCAAAGAGAAGAAATGACTAGTTCAGATTAGGACCTCGTTTACTTGCATAATTAATAACAAGACAGGTGAAAGGATGCCCTTGGGATAACTGAGTGTACCATTTAAGCATCACACTGCCACCCCGATATCTGTTGAACCTAGGGCCTTGAAACGTGCAGGGCCAGCAAGCTCTCTGCTGCTGAGCTACATCTCCAGCCCCTCCCTGCTCATTATGAGACCTTACTCACCATTACACTCCCCAGTAACGCTTTGTGGCCCATTCTTTCTCTATTTGTCTAGAGATAACATTTTCACTTGGTAGATTACTTGAAACCATTTTGTCTTATTCTTCCTTTGGTACTACTCCTCCCAAAGTTCCCCTCTCTTTTTTTTAAGAGAAGAGTTAAGAGAGGGTGAAGTTTATGTTTAAAGTTTATTAGCCTTTGTTCTAAGGCGTGAGGAGGAAGTGAAACACTTTCTCATAGTTTTACTTCTTGGGGGTGGGGGCAGGGTTCAGGAAGCAGCCATGGTTGGCTTGAAACTGGCTATGTAAACCAAGTTGGCCTTAACCTCACAGAAAAAGTGTGGACCGTTACATCCAGCATTTTCATAGCAACAGAGGATCTGGTGTGTTCTTATTAATTACTAGGCTGGCTGTGAGTTTGGCTGTATCATCACTATAATGTTTGTGGGCTGTAGTGTCAGTATTATGCCCAGCTGTTCTCTAGACAGCTGTATTTACTGGCCATGGTTTGTAGAACAGAATGCTCAAAAATATGGCCAGCAGTAAAATTTATTAACCCTACACATGTGCAATCAAGCTTTTAAAAAAATGATCTTATTGGTGTTGGTGATTAAAACCATCAATATTAGACTTGGTGTAAATTTTTAAAACATTTTTAATAGTTATAATTCAGGAAGATTTGAATTTTTAACATTTAACATATGAATCTTAAAGAGACTCTAGATGACTCACACAATCAAATAGTTAAAGAAAAAAAACTAAAATATCATGTATTCCTAATAACAAAATTAAGTTATATTGCTTAATTTAGTTGCTCTGCAATCCTTTGGGGTAACCTCAGAACTTCATAAAGATGTCTTAAAATTTATTCAGCTTCTTTGCAGGCACAGTGTAATCCCAGCACTCTGTAAGACAGAGGCAGGTTGGATGTCTGTGAGTTCGAGGCTAGCCTGGTCTACAAAGTGAGTCCAGGATAGCCAAGGCTACACAGAGAAACCCCGTCTTGAGAAAACAAAACAAAACAAATTGTTCTGCTTCTTAATGATCATTTACTTCAAAGTGTAAGAGAACAAGATAGGGCAGTGCAGAGTGTGTGCATCGTGTCATAACAGTCTCAGTGTGCACGGCTGTGCATGTTGTGTGCTTTTTTTAAAATTCAGAGTTTGGGGACTATTTTAAAGATGCATTTGTACATTTTGACAGTTGGCAAAATCTACCTATTGGCATTATGGGTCTATTTATCAAACATATTAAAATTGCTGATGACAAAATGATGTTTGCTAGCCTTTCAGGATGGAATAACCAGAATTAGCTCCATCTCACTTAAGGTTTCAAAGTTATCCAAGTTTAAGAAATTTAAATTTTTAACTGAAATAATGAACTGAGTATCAATATTTTAAAGGTAGATAGTTCTTATTTGGCATGTGTGTGGATATGTGTGAGTGTGTGTGTGTGTGTGTGTGTGTGTGTGTGTGTGTGTGTGTGTCTGTGTGTGTTTAGAGTCAGGACTAGCTAGCAAACATTCTATAGGACCACAGTTATACTCTCTACTTACTGTCTTTTCTATATCTGCCCTACTTTTCACTACTGTTTAGCCCTTCCTGTGAGACCAGGCAATAGGGATTCTTGGTTTGGTTTGGTGGGGTTTTGGGGTTGTTTTGTTTTGGTTTGGTTTGGTTTTTGTTGTTGTTGTTGTTGTTATTGGTTTTTTGTTTTGTTTTTTGTTTGTTTGTTTTTTGGTTTTTGTTGTTGTTGTTGTTTTTGAGATAGAGTTTCTCTGTGTAACTTTAGCTGTCATGGAGTCCTTTGTAGACCAGGCTGGCCTCAGTCTCCAGAGATCCATCTACCTTTGCCTCCCTGAGTGCTGGGATGACAGGGATGCACCATTGCACCTGGCGGGATTATTTTTTCGCAGCCCTCCTGCATTCTAGACAAGTGTTCCACCCCCGAATTAGATCTCTCATGCTTTGAGCAGCATCTTCAAAATTTGAAGTTCAAATTATATCTTTTTTTTTTTTTTACACTTAATGAAAACCAGCCAATTAGTCGAAATATCCCATCGGTTTATTTTCTACAAATAGCCACTTAAAACAAAATGGGTGGTAGAAAACACAGATGATAATGCCACCTACTCTATACCTTCTTGACGTGTACAGCGCTTATGCTTTGAAAACGGCAGCGTGCCTAATGACAAAGGATCAGAATGAGAAGAATTGCTCAGAGGGTGAGCAGCACCTCAGGGTGGGTAGTATTGAAGGGTACCACAGTGAGCGTCGTGGTTCGAGTCCTTTACATGTGGCTTTTTGTAGGGAGCTAAGCTCTAAAGTAACAAGAGCTCCAAAGGCAAATTTGCTGTCTGTGCTGGGCCTGGACCCAGGCTTCTGGGCGTGTGAGACAAGTACTCTGCCGCCGAGTTACACACCCAGCCCTGCAGAGCGCTTTTGAATACCTCGATTTTGCTGGAGGTCACCAGATGTGGATAGCACTGAAGCATCGTTGTTATTATGTCGCTACTGATTCAGGTCACTAATTTGATTTTGGTGTTCATAGATATCCACTTCTCATACATATTGTAGCACTGTTTACACAGCTTAATAATCACGGGGGGGGGGGCGGAGACAGTTGGTAGATTTTCTCCTTCTGTTGCTGTTCAAAATTGTAGTTATTTTTCTTCTGTTCTACTGACCTGTAACACAAGGGAAAGAGAGAGAACAATAGAAATACTCATTTATGGTTTCATAAAGTTAAAAACATGCACTATCATTTAAGACCTACCCTGCCTTCATGTAGACCACAAATTAAAGTCACCCAATGGAAAACAGTCCTCTCCATGCTAGATTCCTGCATTTCGTGCTATAAACAAATGGCTCCTGTCTGATTTCTGGCATAAGAGGTACTTGGATAGCTTCTGCCTCTATATTGAAATCCCATTCAACTAATACATACTATCGTTCACATAAAAAAAAAAAAAACCCTCTATGTACTACTTACCAACCACAAATTATTTTGTTTATGAGACAATTTGAATATTACTATAAATCAATAAAATATTGAATTTGTCGTGTTCACGATCAGCTATTAACTGTGTGCGTGCGTGTTCATTCGTGTCAGTGTCACCCCACTGGTCTCTTTTGGTACAGATGCATAAGTACATAATTTTTTTTTCTGTCTTGGACTATAACACTATGACAAATGTTAATCTGGTAGGAAAAAACAAACAGGCGGCCAACAGATACTGTTAACTTGAAGCAACTGAGTTTTGAGATGACTGATCTGGCAGCTCCTGCAATAGTATATGATTTGCTAGTGAAATCTTCGCCAACAGCAAGCCTCCCCCTTATCCTGCAGCTTTTTCTCCGCTCTCCCTTGCGTTGCAGCTTTGTTGTGTTTGAGCATGACGTCTGGGTGAATTTCCCATCCGCCTCTGTGAGTGTTCTTTGTGGCAGAGAACTGGTCCCGCTCAGCAGCTCTGGACCTGGAGCCTGTGGATGCTCTGTGCTGGGCTTCCATGCAGAGGCAGATCTGCTTAGTTTTGTCTCGGGTGAAGGAGTCCAGCAGATCCTAGTCTGAACTACTGGGAGGGTCTCACACCCTCCTTGTCCCATTAGTTGAGATGACTTGCAACAGAAATTATCCAGTGAGTGTCAAGACTCACTGAAGGAAGTCTCGGTTTTATGGTTTTGTTGTTAGTGCAGGAGGTGAATGGTTTTACCTCTGCGCTAAATGAAAAGAAGTGATGGTTCATTAGTTTTATTCTTCAATGCATAGCAAACCAGAATCAATGCGTAGTTCTGAAACTTTCCCCCATTTATCCTGAGATTTTGAAACTGTAATGGTGAATTGGGAAAAAAACAAACAAGCAAGCCCTTTAAATATCAGAGGCGAAAGAGCTAAGAACTACAACCTAAATTGAAATTGAATTTATAAAATGGTAATTTTTTTTGTCATCCTCAAATTAAAGGACTACTTTATTAAAAAGCTGTTGCTGACAGCTATCATGAAGAATATAGGATCCCCTGGACTGGTAATATTTAATAAATGCCTGCATTCTCTTTCCTGCCTTTTAAAATCATTTGAAATTAATACAGTTGATTAAACTGTGAAGATTCCATTGGGGTATAGTCTTTTGACTAATCTCAGTTGAAAACTATAATGCTTGTAATATAAGCATCACTGATGTTATGTTAAGGCATTTAGGTCATGCTCTGACATATATCTTAGCATTGCTGTGATGACATTGCTCTGACATATATCTTAGCATTGCTGTGATGACATTGCTTTGAACTAAGGGCTCCAAAATCAAGAGATAAATGGAAAAATAGTGCAACTGTAGATGCTGCTTCTGAGTAGAATAAACTTAGCATGACTACAAAAGACTGAGTAAGTTTTATCCATGTTTTTCTATTTTATTTTTCTGATTAAAGCAGGCATTTTAATATAATGACTCAAAAATATATTCATCTCTTTCTAAAATGTGTTCTCGGTAGCTTTTAAAATCTGCCTTTTTAAAAAAGTCTTGGAAAGACTTGACTGTCAATTAAATCAATTACAGTTTTCTAAATCAATTTAAAGAGTAAAAATCACATTTGGATGGTCAGGGGGCTTTTTACAAATATTACATAGAGATGTAGACAAGTGATTCAATATGAAATTTTTCTTATAAAATAAAGTATAATCAAAATAAAATTTAACAATGCTTTAAAGAATTAAGTGTTAATAGAGATAATTCGGGCTTTCAATAAGTTATTTCTCAATTTCTTCCACCTTGCTGTATTGCTCTTCGGTTCATAGTTTCAAGGAACTCCCACTTTCCACAAGGCTCAATGCACCCTGAACATTTTTAACAAGCTGTAAACAACATAGAAGAGACAATGTTAGAGTAAGTCAAAGGAAGACACATAAATGCAGTTTGCTTGGGCAGAAAAAAAGAGTGACGACCTCAAGCCTTTGCTTGTTGGCAAAGAGGACACACACTGCTGACATGTTCTGGCCCAGGCAGGGCTGTGTGCATTGCAGCTGGCTGTGCAGGTCTGCTTTTGGCTGTGGAGTCTGTGATAGATACTTTTGGAGCTAATAATGTTAACTATGCCATGTTTACAAGAGACTGGAGTGAGCTCCATCGTCTACCATTCAGAGTTATTAATCTGAGAGTGGGTATAACATTTCCTCAGATGCAGAGCAAACTAAGATAGCGGAGAAGGGTTGGGGCCTCATTCTAGAAAGAGTAAGTACACTTGTGTGTGTGAGCATTTGTAAGTTGATGTGATTCTAGAAGGAAAGGATGTGCACTGTAGCGCTCGAAGAGCAAATGGTCTGTTCTTTGCGTTCCTTCACTGTTAACTGGTACTCCTCTGACCAGACAGGAGTAAGGAATGGAAGAGAATAGCCCAAATCTCATGATTATGGAAAAGGCAGCTCACCTGATGGGCCCAGCAGATTTGTCTTCCTGTCATAGCAGCCAGACTAGTGGCACTTTCATGTTTTATTTTGACACCTGTTGTGCACATAAAGGCATAATTATAAGTTACATTAGCTTTGCATTTTATACACAGACCATTTGGAGACACTGATACTTTGCTCACCAAATTAGTTTGTAACCTCTTTGTTTGGATGGAGCCTTGTTATTGAGTTTCTCTGCCTGGTCTTACCTAGTTTGGATTTTATTTGCATAGCTCTTGTTAAATTAGAATGGTGCATCTGAGCCTTCAGTTATCATATTTCTGGTTTATTTTGTAATAAAAAGAATTCCATGTCTGCAACTTCTTTCAAAAAGTTCATATTCTGTTTTATGTTTGCAGCAAGCCTCCTGACCTCTGGGACTACTGCAACGGTAGCTCTGTTGAGAGATGGCATTGAACTGGTTGTAGCCAGTGTTGGAGACAGCCGGGCTCTTTTGTGTAGAAAAGGAAAACCCATGAAGCTGACCACTGACCATACCCCAGAAAGAAAGGATGAGAAGGAAAGGTATTGTCACCATAGCCAGCCATTTTATGTATGAAAGCTATAGTTGCCATAGAAACAGTGTTGAATTGTCCTTCCTGTGCTGGTGTGAAACACTAGGGCCTCTAGCAAGCACTACTGTGCACAGTACTACCTCAGCACAGACTTTTTTTTGTCATGGCTGGTTTGGGTTTATTGAGACTGCATCTCGCTGTGCAGCCCAATCTGGCTTTCTATCTGTATCCTGCTTGATCATGCTGGTATTGTCAGGGTGTGTACACAATATATGGCCTAAATTAACTCATTTTGATCTTGTTTGTTTATGGACTTGAAAGTTTTTGGTATTTAACATGGGCTGGTCTTAAACTCAATAGCTTTCACAGCCTTCCCAGGTTCCTGGATTATAGGTGTACGTTGACACAAGACTCTGAATTTCAATTTGTAAAATTGGTATTTAAACCAGTGCCTTAATTTCCTGCACATTGCCTCATCATCATCATCATCATCATCATCATCATCATCATCATTAATTGTACTTTTATTTTTAACTAGGATCAAGAAATGTGGTGGTTTCGTGGCTTGGAATAGTTTGGGACAGCCCCATGTAAATGGCAGGCTTGCAATGACAAGGAGTATTGGAGACCTGGATCTTAAAGCCAGTGGTGTGATAGCAGAACCTGAAACAACGAGGATTAAGGTAAGAAAGGGTTAGAAACTCTGAGTCACACACAGAGAATGAAGGACTGGGAACTCACCTCCCTCCAGCTGCTGGCTGGCTGCCCTGGAAGATTTACCTGAAGGAAAGATTTTTTTAAAGGGAGACTAATTTGTGAAAAAATAAACTTTTTAAGTAAGTTGCTTGGTTCTGGCATGCATGATGAGGGTGAAATCTTTGGCTTTTGTTCCCACCCACCCCCCAACCCCCCCCCCACTCCTCCCACCCCGTAGACAGGATCTATTGCCCTTTCTTTCCAAAGCCTGCTATTCAAATTCATTGTCTCAGCTTGGGAGTCATCCTCAGCTTCCCTTCTCCACTGAGCTCAACAGTCAGCCACTTGTATTTGTACAGCACAGTGCCTCTCTTACTCTAACCTGACCCCCACATGATATGTGGCCTGCTGCTTCTTTCTCTAGAGCTTTATAATGCGGGCTTCTCAAATGGCAGGGGATTACTGTATATAGTTTAATGAAGGATTTCTGGTCTTAAAGATATCTTACATTTATTTTATGAAACAGATACTTATATAAGATTTACTGTGTGGCAGTCTCTGTTTCAGATACAACGCTCCTCGTTTTACAAGGAAATAAATAGAAACAATAGCAGGATCTAAAGCATATCAAGTGCTAAAAGTAACACGCACGCGCGCGCGCACACACACACACACACACACACACACACACGCCACCCGCCGCCAACTAATAGAGGAAACCGCTAAATCTAGACTCAGCATTTGGTTGGCTGGCCTCTTTCATGGTATTGCAAGGTAAAAGTTTAGTTTATCCTGAGTGGTATTGTCTCTTAGCTACGTTTTCAGTTTGCCAGATGAGCACCCTGGAAAACAGGTATAATTTCCAAGTCACTGAGTCACTCGAAGTCACAGTCTCGTTTGTAATTACATTTGTTTGCATCTGGTTGCAGCTCTACCATGCTGAGGACAGTTTCTTGGTCCTTACCACCGATGGGATTAACTTCATGGTGAATAGTCAAGAGATCTGTGACTTTGTCAACCAGTGTCATGATCCTAATGAAGCAGCCCACGCAGTGACTGAACAGGTGACTTAGCGGAGCTTCTGGTGGGAAATTCCTGGAGAGCAGATGATCAGGGACAGCACGGGCATATGGTGTTTCTGCTGGAGTGTTGCAGTGAATTTGATTTATTCCATAATCTTTCTCATTAGCATATTATTACAGTTCATACATCAAGGAAATGTGGAGCTTACCCTCTAACTTTGAACTCATCTTGAATGAGAGTAATAACATAATAAGTTATAACAGTAATAAAGTTATGTCTTATTTACATATGTTAGCATAAGGCAGCAGCATTTTGATCTTCTGAGGTTAACCTTTTCATAAAAGAGGAAAACCGAGGGACGGAGGCCATATTACAGAACTGAGCCTCAAACCCAAGTAAGCCAAAGCTCCTGAATCCTAGTGTGTGACCTGGAACTACACTGGTGCAAGTAAATAACCAGTTTGAGCAATGATAGTACAGTCAACTGCTTCCTGTTAATGTGGGTATATAAAAGGGACCAATAAAAATACCGAAAGGTACATGAATGGGATTTCCTATTATTGGAGCTAAGACTTGATAAAGGATAACCAGAAAAGAACATGCAATCATTCCTCATACTTTGTTGCTTCTAGTCTCTCTGGATAGATGGTGTTTTTAAGTCACTAACCATGTTTTGACTCAATGTCTTTGTTGCATTTCCATGATTACATTTTGAACTGAGAGACTGGATTTGGCCCAGACTTTTATTTTATTTTATTTATGTCCATTGGTGTTTTGCCTGCATATATGTCTGTGAGAGAGTGTCAGAATACAAACAGTTGTGAACTGCCATGTGAGTGCTGGCAATTGAACATGGGGTCCCCGAGAAGAACATTCAGTGCTCTTAACCACTGAGCCATCTCTTCAGAGCTGGCCTAGACTTTTAAGTACTAATATCTATGATTAATACAAAAGACCTTTCCTTAGCTTGCTTTTACTTGTTTGTTTGTTTTGTGCATGTAGTTGTTGTTTTGGGTTTTTTGTTTGTTTGTTTGCTTTGTTTTTTTTTGTTGTTGTTGTTTTTGGGTTTTTTTGTTTTTGTTTTTGTTTTTTTGAGACATTCTGGTGTAGTATAGGCTGGCCTTATATTTGCACAGTAGCTAAAGCTAACCTTGCACTCCTGATCCTTTAACTTCCATCCTTCAAGCTCTAGGATTACAGGCGTGTGCAATGCTTGGCAGGCCTTACTTTAAAAATGTTGCTTGCTTAAAGTTAATGCGCAGTGTCACAATGCATAAATTATTTACTTCCCGTTTGGTCTGTCTGCCTTAAGCAGCACCTAACAAGATGCCTATGAAATTGAAGAAATATGCCCAAGTCCGTGGATGAATGCATCTTTTTTAAAACCTCAACTGCCCATCTTGTAGATATATGTACTTCAGTTTATACAGACAATAATATTTATGATAATAATAAAAAATAATATGTAATATTCTGTTCCCATATTAGTTTTCCTCATGAGGAAATTTGTGTGTACTCTTTCATAGAAGGGACAAAAGATACTCTTTCAGATAGAAAGAAAAAGCAAACATTTTTATAAATCTATTTGTGTATGTCCCTTTTTTCAGGTATTATCTTGTCAGGTTAAATTATTTTTTTTATTATTGAGTACATGTATGTGCATGTGTGTGTGTGTTTGTGTGTGCATACACACATGTGCACACTGATGTCGTGGTGCATGTCATGGAGGTCAGAGGGCAAGATGGAGGAGTTGGTTCTTTCCTTGAACTATGTGGGTCCAAGGCATTGGCCTCAGGTAGTCCAGCTTGATGGCAGGCACCTTTACCTCAGCCACCTCACCAGTCCTTCTTAGTTTAAACTCTAAGAAACAGCCTTGGCAAAGGTAGCCCATGGCTATGGTCCCAGCTGCTCTGGAGAATGAGCCAGGAGGACCCCTCAAGTACAAGCATTCCTATTGGTCTGAGTAACAGTGAGAATTCATAGTTTCCTCCCCTCCCCCAATTAAAAAAATGAGCAGCTCTTAGAATATCGAGTCTCTTCTTGGTAACTTGCTATCCTTCCTCTGAGTGGCACCAGGCCTCCCCATCCAGGGGACGTGGTCAGAAGAGGGGCACCAGAGTTCGTGTGAGAGTCAGATCTCACTCTCCACTCAACGGTGGAGAATATCATGTTCGTTGGCTAGGTCTTGGTAGGGGTTCGAAGTTTACTGCCTATATTCTCCTTGGCTGATGCCTTAGTTTGAGGAGGACCCCAGGACCCAGACTCGATATTCTAAGAGCATATATAGGGGGAGGAGGTCTCCCTCAATCACAGACATAGGGGAGGGGAGAAGGGGGGAAGTGGGAGGGAGGGAAGAATGGGAGGAAACAGGAGAAGGGCTAACAATCAAGATGTAATATGAATAAATTAATAAAAAAATATAATAAAAAATGAGCAGCCTTGTCAAATAACCCCTTAAAAATGCGTGCTAATAATCTACAGTTTGGAGTGTGTGTGTGTGTGTGTGTGTGTGTGTGTGTGTGTGTGTGTGATTTCTGTTGCTCCAACTTTGGGGAATTTGGAGAAGTGTTTGGGCTAATTTGATAGGCGGTAGAATAAATGTATTTTGCAGTACTGGGAACTGAACACAGGGCCTCTTGAATGTCAAGTGAGCACTCTACTGTTAAGTAAGGCCCAAAGCCCTGAGAAAAATAGAGATTCTACTGTTTAGCTTTGTTAGTGGAATTGACTTCTAGCTTGGGGTTTTTAATAATTTGTATTTCTTATTTGTTTTTTTTTTCTCTTTGCCTATTTTATTACCATTTACTGTTTATTTTAACAACTATATGTTAAGTATAATGGTATTTGACACATTTTAAACAGTTTTCTCTTACAGTTTGTTTGAAAAGCTTTTTCATTCCTTTATAGTTTTGGCCCCAGGTTGTTTGATCTGTAGATGTTAGCTGCAACACTAAACACTCCTGAACAGTATGACTAGCACTCAGCTAGTTGAACTGGTCCCTAAATGTGATTTACAATCCTGCTGCAGGCCATTTAGTTTATGCCCACTTATCCATCGTAGAAGGAATATTATAAACATTTTTGCCATTATTTTGTACATAGCAATTTCTGAGATTTTTAAACTTTAAGTTAGTATATAAAGTAGTAGGTTTTTAGCTGTGTTTACAGACAAAGATATTGTTATATTTTGTTCTTTTTTTTATCCCTCTCCCAAGCTCTTTAATTTCTTGGGCTACATTCCTACAAGCAGTTTTGTTGGTAAGAATTTAGCACTCACTAAGGCTTTACACGATTGATACCATGCTAAGCGCGTTGGGTGTGTCATCTTTGGGAGCTGCTCATTGGTTCACCTAGGTTTATGGATGTTTCTCTTGCCACAAAGCTACAATGGAGGATGCTAAATCATTGGATCTGTTACTCGTGTGCAGTTAATAACCATATGGCGCACGGATGCAGCTGAAACCATCACAAACCTGCTTAGATAACTGCATTTGTTAACTGTGTGTAGAATCAGTTGGCTTTCCATAGAAAGTAGCCTGTTTGCATAGAAACCCAATGACTCCAGTGCGTTTCTCTTCTTCCCTGAACCGCAGGCAATACACTATGGTACTGAAGACAACAGCACTGCAGTAGTGGTGCCCTTTGGTGCCTGGGGAAAATACAAGAACTCTGAAATAAACTTCTCATTCAGCAGAAGCTTTGCCTCCAGTGGACGATGGGCCTGATATCTAGCTTGGACTGTGTTCCTATGCGGCAGCATATCAGTGGACATATCAAGAAACTGGTAATAGCCAGAAGGTGGCCTGTACCCATGTGTCCTTGTGACCTGATAGATCCCAACACAGTGTAAGCTTGCCTGCCACATACACAGTAGTATTTTCATAAACCCTCACCATCGTTATGCTCGACTGTACATGATCAGCGTAAGCACCATGACGAAGCTGTGAAAGCGTTGTGCATCTCTGAGCTGAGTGGGAGAAGTGGGGTTTGTACACTTGATGAGTGACTAATCTATGCCTTTTATTTGTGCTGCTAGGGATTGAAGCCAGAGCTTTCTAAGTTGTAAGACTACCAGGCAGATCTAGTTTCTTTTTAGTAAATTTGTTCTTTATTCAGCTGGACAGGGTTTTCTAAATTTTCGTAGCTAGTCAATATGTTACTTGCAAGTGTTTCTTTCTTTTTTTTTTCTTTTCTTTTTCTTTCTTTTTTTTTTTTTTTTTTTTTTTCTTTGTTTAAAACAGGTTCTCACTGGCTAGCCTTGAACTCCGGGTTCAAACAGTCTTCAGTCTTCCTACTTCAGCTTTCTGAGTACCTGAAACTGCAGGATGTTCCAACTAGCAAGTGTTTTTTTTGTTTTGTTTTGTTTTTTTTGTTTTTAATTTTTTTAAGAGAAGAAGAAGCACAGATTTATTAAAGGAAAGTTAGTATGCACTCCCTGGAGATGGGGGAATTCCAAGGGAGGAATACATTTTTTTAATAAAATGTGCCAAGGAATGAAAATGAAAACTAGGTTCTCTGTTCCCGTGTCTTCTACTCTGGATCACTTTCTACTAAATTTAACCCTGAAAAAGAAACTTTTTCAGACATGCGATATGGCTAAAGTGTATGCATATTTATAAATAGCTCTCTTGTGTATTTTAAATTTTTCTGTCCCCTCCCCACTTATTCCTATGTTTATGTAGTTGAATATGCTCTATAGCTATATATGTTCCTTAGTCTCTAGAGAAGAATGTACAGGCACTTTGGTCAAAACATGTAAAGTGAAACACTGAAAATGTCAATCTTGTGTAAATTTGTTATTGTATGTTTTGTGTATAGTATGTTTATATTACCCTTTGTGCACACAGTGAGCCAGCTGGGTCATTGGTTAGTCGAGACATTATTACAATGATTGATACTGCTATAGACATGGCTTAGGTTTATGTTCCCATTTCCCTCATTTCTAAGATTCATGTGAAAGAACAAATCTTTTAAAAAGGGATATTCAAACATGGCAGCTTACTATGCAAATTAGGAATGTAACTACAGTCCTTTTCACCTGCGTGTAAATTTGCTGTTAAACTGTGAATCCTTGAATGTGTGTTTGGAATTAATCTATAGTTTATTTTCACAAGCTATATAAATTTGGTATATGTGTGATGAGTGAATGTATTTATATTTTGAAGTAATATGAAATTAAAGGGAACAATCTTGTGGGGCCTTTATCAGTTGGCTTTAAATTATTGATATATTTTTCCTGCAGACTCTCCACAGGTTGAGTGTCACATTTTCTGTAGTGACGAATAAGTGTTTGTTGGTAGATAACAGCTATGCTTTAAAATAGGTATGGGGCCAGATGTGGTGGCCTATACCTATAATCTCAGGACTTGGGAGGATGAGGCAAGAGAATTAGGGCAGTGGCTTTGAGATCAGCCTGGGTGACAAAGCAAGTACCGCAGTAGCCTGAGCCGTAGTTTCTCTGCCAAAACAGAGAGTATCAACAACAAATGACTGCAGGAGACATTTTATTATGTGTACTTTATCTGAACAACTGAAGAACAGAAGCAGCTACATATTGTTGTGTGGTAATTTGAATATATTTTAGGATATGAAAAGAATGGGGAATGTTAAGAGTGACATGAAATTTTGTGGTAGAACCAAAAAAAATTATATATATATATATATAGTTTTAAATAATCAGTAGACAGAAGATGGTCCCAAATAAAATTTCTTATCTTTTTGCTTTTGGGGAATGGAAGAAAATACATCTTGACTTTACCTGCCCAAACTAGTCAGAACAGGCTCAATAAATGTCTTTTCATGGATATTAGTTAAATGAAAGAAAAAAAAAAACATTTGCCAGGCATATTAGCTTACAAATGCAGTTCCAACATGTGGGAGGCTGAAACAGAGGAATTCTAAATTTGCGTTTAGCTACAGAGCAAGACCCCATCTCAAGAGAGGAACAAAAACGCATAGGGAAAGTATAATCCGGATTCACTTTCTGAGACGAGGAAGCATGGAAAGACGAGCAGCGCTTGGAAGCTTTCTTGTGGAGCCAGGGGTGGGGACAAAATTATGAAAACCACTTTTAAGGGCATGGAGAACTTGTAAACTAATGCTCACAGCAAAATGCTTAAACATGAAAATGAAATTCTGGTTCGAGTTCTTTGCATTATGGTCCCTCTCCCCACTTGAAACTTTGAAACCAGGGTTGGGCGTGCACTTGTGGGCTTCAGAAGCTTGAGGGCCATTCATACGTGGAGGTGAGTTCCAGACTTGGAGAAGGAGGAATCTGTAGATTATGGCCTTGGGTGCACTTGATCCTGTTTTATCTGGAAAAGGTTTTTGTTGGTGATGGTGAGGTTTGGTGTGGGCGTGTGTTTGTGTTTGTACAGACTTGTCTCAACCTCCCGAGTGCTGAAATTATAGGCATGAGCTCTCATGCCTAGTTTTACCTGAAAGAAATTAAAAATCCAAACACAGCAATCCTTGATCATGCATTAAAAAGTACTGGTCTTGATAGGGGCTGGGCTGCATCATTTCCTGCAGGCTTTCTTAACACACATTTGTTAAGATCACATTTGAACTACATATTAATATGAAAAAAATACATGTCTTTATTTTCTAAGTCTCAATATCAAAATATTAATTTAAAGAGTATATCATTATCTCCTATCTGATAAGTATACATGCATGCCTCTTATTGGAAATGGTACATTAGTGGAAAATAAAGAACTGGTATTTTATAATTTTTATTTAAATGAGTTTAGCTGGGAGTTTGCCATGTAAGTATAGGCTTGATATAAATTGTGTAATACACAAAGTGTATGAGTTGTATTAATGTGTGCCTTTCATTTACATAAAGTATGAAAAAATCTTTTTGTGTTGCCACCACTTATTTAATGAAATATTCTTAAAAGTATTGTGATATTTTACAATTATAAATTCATAAGTATTTTATCAATTGAAAAGTAAATGTAGCCCTGCTTTCTGTCAGTTGTTTATTTGGTAGAATTTTTTATGTCTCTTAGCTGCTTTAAATCCAGGCAGTTTTGTTTCTTTGTATTATGTGATGTGAACTTTCCCATATTACAACATTTATAAATTTTTATGGTCAAGAGGTAATAGTATATAATCTAAAATATGGACATTATTTAAAGTTTGAAATTATTTAAAATTTTATTAGTTAATTTTCTAAGAATGGATATGGAATTAATCTTGTGGTAAATTAACAGTAAGAACATGCTTCAAGGTGGGACCTGGGGAGTTCACATTTGGAATTAAACAGCTGTAGCCACATGTTAGTGTTTTCCTTTACTGTCCAGGTTCCCCATATACCTGTGTCTGGAAAACACAGGGCCATGATATTTGGGCTGTTACATCACATTGGATTTCTTTGATTTTATTGTGAGAATGACTTAAGCAGGAATAACAAGTTGTGTCTTATGAGATAAATAAACCTAAATAGTGACTTGCCTGCTGCTTTTGGCAACTGGAATAATACCAGTTGGTTCTGCGGCAGCTCCCGTTGATTATTTGATGGTTGGAATGGACCATGGTGTCACAGAATTCTGGACTGTGAGAACTCAGATGTGTTCTACCACCAAGAATGACTGACCTATCACTGGGTTCTAGTACAGAAGTCAGCACTGTGGTCACAGAATTCTGGCCTGTGAGAACTCAGCCATGTTCTACCACCAAGAACGACTGACCTATCACTGGGTTCTAGTACAGAAGTCAACACTGGTATGACCTAAATTAATTGAATTTCTACTTAAGTTTGGATATTTGTTTTGTAATGTGCCAACATTCTACTTGGTACAGTCCCTTTGTAGTGAGTTTGACTATTGTTTTAAATGTTTGTGCTAGAGTAACTGAACAAACTAAATTCACCTTTCTCAATGTCAAAAACACTCTAATAAAATTCACACAGTATGAAATTTCCAGCTTTCTTCTTTGGCATCCAGATTGTTCTGCATTTATTGTGTCTGTGACCTCCTGAACATTATAAAGGAGTGGGGGTCAAAAAAGACATGGGGGATTTTTATTTGCCAAATTCTATCTGCCAACTAATATCAAAATTCTGTAGAAAAAAATTTCTTTCAATTTTTAAGGTCCCACAATGGCTAAGTAAGTGCTGTCTACTAAGAGAAATCTCCAAGCTTGTTCTATCGTGCCTTCTATTGGTTTGGTTTGGTTTGGTTTGGTTTGGTTTGGTTCTGTTTTTCAAGACAGGGTTTCTCTGAGTAGCCTTGGCTGTTCTGGACTCAGTTTGTAGAGCAAGCTGGCCTTGACCTCAGAGACATCCATCTGCCTCTGCCTCTGCCTCTGCCTCTGCCTCCAGATTGCTGGGGTTAAAGGCATGCACCACCAATGCCTGGTGGCTGCCATACCCTCTTTATCAGCAAAAGCACTGTGGTGTTTTGAATAGGTTTGGCCCGCATAGACTCTTCTTTTGAATGCTTGACCCACAGGAGGTGTGTGTGGCCTTGTTGGAGGAAGCATGTCATTGTGAGGGTAGGCTTTGGGGGCTCCTGCTCGTGGGCTCTGCTCAGTGCAAAGAAGAGCCTCTTGCTAACGTAGCTGCAGAAGCCAATCTCCTCCTGGCTGCCTTTGAATCAAGAAGTCTCTGCTTCTTCAACACCATGTCTGCCTGCTGCTATGTTTCCTGCCATGATGATAAGGGACTAAACCTCTGAACCTGTAAGCCAGCCGCAATTAAAATGTTTGTCTTTATAAGAGTTTCCTTGGCCATGGTGTCTTTTCCCAGCAATAAAACCCAGACTAAGACAGAAGTTGGTACCAGGGACTGGGATATAGCTGTGATAGGCCTGACCTTGTTGTTGTTGTTGTTGTTGTTGTTGTTGTTGTTGTTGTTGTTGTAGGAATGTAGACTTTGGGACTTTGGGTTAGGATAACAGTAAAATGCTTTCAATGGGGCTTAATGAGCCATCTTATTAGGAATAGGGAAGAAAGTGGTGATGAGGGTGATCTGAACTATGGGAACCTGGCTCAAGTGGCTTCAGAGGAAAAGAATTGTACTATATGGCAACTGTTGTGATAGTTTGTGGAAGAACATAGCTACTTTTTGCCCTTGTCTGAAGAGTCTGACTGAGACTAAAGTGAAGAGGTTCAGATTAATTGCATTGATGAAGAAATCTTCAAAATAGCGTAGCATAGACTCTGCCAGGACAGCCAAGCTTAGGCAGTGAAGGGAACCATTGAGAATAAGAAGCTGGTGAAGATGTTATAGAACAGAGGAGCCATGTTCCAAACCCAGCAATCAGCAGAACTCAACAGGACACTGTGTGTGTGTGTGTGTGTGTGTGTGTGTGTGTGTGTGTGTGTATGTGTGTGTGATTTTCCTTCATTTAAAAAATTTAATGAGAATAATCCATGCTAAGTTGCTGAATTGCTTGTTACTGTATTAAAGAATAAGAATTTACTTTTTTTTTTTTTTTTAAGACTGTTTTTCATGTAGCCTTGTCTGTCGTGGACTCACTTCACAGACCAGGCTGGCCTCGAACTCACAGAGATCCGCCTGCCTCTGCCTCCCAAGTGCCGGGATTAAAGGCGTGCACTACCACCATCCGGCTAAGAATTTACTTTCTTAGGGGATGGTATGTCTACACAAGAGTAACACAGAGAACTTTAAAGTATAGTGTTGGGCTATTCAGCCCTGCTTCCCTAACTGCCTCATCCCCAACCCAAGTCACTGAGCATGTGACTTGGCCCTTCATTTATTTGTTTATATATTTATTTATTACTTTTTGTTTAGTTGGTTGGTTTGGTTTTTCAATGCAGGGTTTCTCTGTGTAGCTTCGACTGTCCTGGAACTTACTCTGTAGACCAGGAAAGCCTCAAACTCAGAGATATTCCTGCATCTGCCTCCCAGAGTGCTGGGATTACAGGCATGTGCCACCATACTCATCTTATCTGGCCCTACTTTTGACTGGGAGTGGGGAGTTGCTAAAGTGGTTGGCTTAAGGTTGAGTCCAGAAGACACATGCAAAAGCTTTACAAACTTCACAGGCTGGTTGGGATTAATGATCTCAGGCAGATTTTTGCTGCCTGTTAGCCAGCCACCCCTAACCTACTCAGCAAGTTCCAGATCAATGAGAGACTCTGTCTTAAACAAAATTACTCTTACCCTTTGGGTCAGTTTTATTGGTGCTAAATATTTCCCTCCATGATCTCTGTCCCCATATTCTTTATTCCAATTTTGCTTTGGTTGGTGTCCATTTCTTCTTCTCCTCACACCACTCTCTCTCATTGGCTTATCATGATGAGATAGCTATGGCAGTAACTGTTAGAATGAGTGATCTAATAATATTTATGAAATCCCTGCTTATGAATCCCTGTTTATGTTTTCCAAATCAGTTTCCCATCTTTATGAATTCATACCTGCTTTTCATATCTACCTTTCAAAGTGAGCAAACATATTCAGGTTATTTTCATTGTAGTTTCCCTTGTTTGGTATAATCTTATATGTATGCTGTACAGCAATATAGAAAAATGCTTGCTAATTTTTGTTGTTGTTGTTGTTAAGAAAAAGTCTTGCCATGTTGCCTGGCTTGCTTAGAATTTGGTATTGAGAACAAACTAGCTTTATACTTTCTTCAATCCTCTTTCTTAGCCCTCTGGGCTTTGGGATTACAGATGAGTGCTACCATGGCTGCCTACCTGTTCATTTACATCATCCCTATTGCATTTGTTGCTGTTCTTATTTCTCTGACCAAATAGCTGCTAAGCAACTTTAATGACAAAGGGTTTCTTCTCATATTTTTATTTTTGCTGTTGTTCTTGCTCCACAGCTTAAGGAATACAGTCCATCACTGTAGTTAAGGAAAGACAGGAAGGCAGGCGGTCACATTACATCCACAGTCAGAAGATGGATGCTGATACTCTTGCCCACTTTCTCCTTTTTGTTCAGTCTAGAGCCCCAGCCCAGGGCTGCCCCCCCCCCCTTAAGGTAGGTCTTCTCTGTTCCTTCAATCTATCCAGACAAACCTAAACACACCCAAAGCTGTGTTTCAATGGTGAACCTAAAGTCAATCAGGTAGCTGATGAGGGTTAACCATTTGGAGTAATGTTGTGTGCCAATTTATGATGCATCCTATTTGTTAGGTAGCATTGTTTTTCATTTTTGCATTTGTTTGTTGGTTGGCAGTGCTGAGGGTAGAACTCAAAGTCTATGTATGTTAGAAAAAAGTCCAGCACCGAGCCATGCCCCTTCCCTTCATCTTTACTATTTGTAAAAACTCTTCTTACTTTATGCTACTTTCTCATACTCTCTGACACAAGAGGTATGTGCAAACCTTTGAATGCATTACTAAATAAATATTAAAAATGGTATGTCTGTTGGTGGGTCCCAGCCCATGGGAAAAATTGAATCAGCGTTCACCGGAAAGAGGGAGTGGGGATTGAAAGTAGGATACAGAGACACGAGAAATAATGAATCAAGTCAGGAAATTTCTGATCAAGATTCACTTTATTGCCAACTAGCAGGAACATATATAGGGCAAGGTTAATAAGATTTATTCTTATCTCACTCACCCTAGCCCCTGGGCAAGAATACAATAGCCTAAATCACTCCCTGTAGAACTTCCTAGTTCTCTGAGTAAGAACTTCCTAGATCCTCGGGGTGGTTCCAAGTTGAGACTTCTCTACTTCTTTCAAAGGTAAATAGTCCAAGGATAGCCTAGAAGACAAGACCTCGTAGTGAGGTAAAGGTCGGCAACTCTAAAGTCACAGCATACAGCCTAAGCACAGGATTTCTGACATGGCAGAATTTGGCATGGGACCCCACAATTTGTTATTTAGATCTTCAGCCCTGTGAAACATCTAGCAAAATAAAAGAAAGCAGGGCGTGGTACCTGCCCTCTTTCTACCATGTTGATTCCAGGCATGAGTCAGAAACTTTACTGTGACCTTGATGTTTCAACCTGCAAGCACATATAACAGCTACACTTGTTTTCTGCCCTCGAGCAGCTTGTCTCTCTGTTCAAACATGGTTAGTCTTAAGAGTCAACAAGGAAAACAAGCCAGTGCCTCCTGTTCTGTTCTGATGTTTGGCTTTGAAAACTTCAAAGAAAGCCCAACGTTGTGGCCCATGCCTGTAACGCAAGTATTCAGAAGGCTAAAGTTGGAAGCAACTGAGTTTGAAGACAGCCTGGGACACAAACTGAGACCCTGCCTCCAAAAATAAACACAAAATACAAATAAATTTTATATTTAAATATTTTGCTGAAGATACCATGGACTTCAGAAAAAGGACCCTAATCTGGAACTGATCTGAAAGTCTCCTCCTTGAGGACTGGCTTTCACGGTATCAGAAGGCACTGTACAAACTTCCAAAGGAGGGTGTCTGCTAATAGACCTACCCAACCATGACACCTGTGAACCCCATCGATGACCAACATAACATATAATCCTATGATGAAGTAGTGCCCTCGTACTTTGGTAGTCACCAACAACTCTCTAATTTGACTTAAGACTTGCTCAACAAGGAGACCTTGTCGGTGCTGGAAATCTAACACAGTGCTAGTAGTTATGGTTATTGGACGAGAGTCTCTCTAACTACTAATTTACTAAGCCAGCATAATCTTTAACAACTCATGAGCGTTTGTCTTCATAGCTTATCAAGAAAACTTCTCTTTGCCACAGATGGGCACCACTACAGAAAACCACATCTAATCAAAGTACAGACTTGTGGTGCCCAGTGTCAATGGATACACCACCTAAAAAATGTTCCCACTCCAAAGGTTGGGACCATTACCAAAGTGAGAATGGGAAGATTCTAAAAAAGATGCAGGGAGTTTGCTATGAGAATGTGTCTTCTAGTAACATCAAAAGCTAAACTCATAATCTCACCAACATGATCTCTCACAATTTACCAAATGTGAACCAAACTAGATGACACCAATGGATATGCCAAACTGGATAGAGAACGGAAAAAAAAAAAAAAAAAAAAAAGCCTAGGAGGCCTCAACCCTTTACAAAGTACTACAGGCAGCTGAGTAATTTGGAAGTACGAGAGGTGACTTTTTTGAGGGAAGAACACACCAATTGATTGTCAAATTCAAAACTGAATATATATATATTCATATATATATATATATAATTTCCTTAACAATTATACTTTATTATGAGCTTATTAAATGAACATACCTCCCTTACAACCTGACTAGACTACTCTAAACTAGAGAGAAAGGATATTAAGGGAAACAAGAATGAAGCCTTCTGGGTATCAGTTCCTAGGAATGATCCCCTGGCATAGTCAGAAGGATTTCAGCAGACCAGCAATTCCACCAAGGTTGCTGCTGGAACCTGGAGCAACTAGAACCTGGAGCCTCAGCCAGAGCCCAAAGCCTTGAAGCCTTCCCGGGAGTAGTTCTCTCTAGGAGCGTCTTGAAGTAGAGCAGTGAACAGCCAAATAATACCAAGTCACAAAAAACACAGCCTCCTGTTTTGGATACATATATATATATGTAGTCTCAGAGTCTGTACCAGGATGTTTTCAGCTGGCAACAACCAAGCCCCCCACCCCAAGAAATGCTTCGGCTTCTAAGTGGATAAACATGACCTGCTCTCTCACAAGTCTGTTCCTCATCCCACACTTGGGATAAAAATAAAAACATGTTTATCTCATATATATATATATATATATGTATATATATATATATATACATATATATATATATATACACACACACACACACATATATACACACACACATATACACACCCACACATATATATACAGGTTATTTTAGAAAGATAGATAAATGAGAGGTAGGTAGTAGATAAGACAGAAGAATAGATATGAATATACATATATTTATATGCATGCAATAACAATTGAAAAGTTAAGAGACGGAATTTGAGCAGGAGGTGGGATATGGGAGCATTTAGAAGGAGAAAGGGCAAGGGAGGAATACTGTAATCAAATTATAACTTCAGAACAAAAACAAAGCAAAAAACAACTTCATGAGAAGCCCAATTTGGTGGCAATGCCAGGAAAGCGAGCACTTAAGAGGCTGAAGCAGGAAACTACTGAGCTTGAAGCCAGCCTGGGATGCATAACAAAACATAAAATACAATAAAATGATAACTTTCTGTATTTAAAAAGTTTAAATTGATAAGTCCCAAGAAGCTATCATGTTAGTCTTAGCATTTCAGCATTCCTCCACGGTGCGCTTTTATTTATAGGTCTGTTTAATGTTTATAGACATAATTACACTATCATTTAGTTTATAACACTGGTTATAAAGCCCAGATCCAATTTTACTATGAGAATATCAACATTTAAAACATAAGATTTGGCTCTTAATGCTGAAACACTTCTAATATAGTAGGTAAAACTAAAAAAGCTGAATTTAAGTGCTACAACTTGCAGCTGGTAATTAGAGCACTTTTACTCTTGGTAAATAATTGTTTAGCATCAGAGTTTATTTTAAAATCCTATTCTATGAAAATAATTTATTTCTATCCTGTGGTTTTATGTGGCTAGATTATCCTAAACTTATATGTTGTTCTTTTTCTTAAAAAAAGCTTGAGTATCAAGTTCCACCCACACTTTTAGCGTTTTGCATTTTCTTTTGGTCAAATATGAAGGAAACCTACAGGATAATAAACATAATTTTTGCTCTGACTTTTTAACTGTTGCCACATGACAAATATCCTGGCTCTTGCCTTCCCAATATTCCCAACAAGAAATAGCTGGAGTTTTTATACACAGTCTCATGCCTGGTTTATTTCTAGATGTTTGAAAATTGATATTCCAGATTAACTGTTCACCTTAGGTTGTGTGAGCACCACCTGATTTAGCACTGGGCCAGGAGCCTACAACTGTGTTTTCTTTTTTCATAAATTTTATTAATTTATTCAGATTACAACTCAATTGTTATCCCATCACTTGTATCCTCCCATTCCTCCCTCCCTCCTGCTTTCACACTATTCTCCTCCCTTAGGTCTATTACCGAGGGGGCCTTCCTCCCCCACTATATGGTCATAGGCTATCAAGTCTCATCTTTGCAGCCTGCTTATTCTTTCTTTGAGTGCCACCAGGCCTCCCCACCAAGGCGAGGTGGTCAAATATGGAGCACCGGAGTTGCAAACTGTGTTCTCTAGAAGTCAGAAGTTCCTCAAACGTTCTGCTCTAATATTCCATTTGTGTAATTGGCAACTACATTTGAAATACAGTCTTTAATTTTTAAATAATGTGGAAATCCAATGTTATGAAGATTGATGTATATCAATACATTTTTTCAACATCAACTAGTATAGCAATTACAATTTGTTTGTTTGTTTGTTTGTTTTTTGATACAAGGTTTCTCTATGTAGCCCTGGCTATCCTGGACTCACTTTGTAGCTTGTACCACTGTACCTGGTTTCATCAGGGAATATTTTTTCTTTTTTACATGTATATTTTTATTATTACACATATATACAATAAACTACCAACAGCAAGAAGAACCATGAAACAATCAGGAATTATACAAATGTTATATTCTTAATGTTTTGGCTATTTGTATTTGGCAGCCATGAAGAAAACATCTTTTCTATGTTGGCACATCTAAAATTCTGAATGTAAATCAATATCTATCATGTCTTGTCATTATAAACTTAAAACATCTATCTAGACTTAAAAATATTTTAACTCCTAAACAACTAAGCTTAATTGTGAAACTAAACTATCTGGTCTTTAACCCCATCAGAGACTTGAGAAGCAATAAAATTAATTACCTGAGTATACAGGAAGTATGTGCTAGCAGCTTCCCAAATGAAAAAATGACAGAGATAGTTTTGAATATTTTTTACTTTCCTGTCCTGTGATTTTTTTTTTCATTTAGTGCAGAGTCCAAGGTATCCAGCAATGAAGCATTGTGAAATTCAGTAAACTTGCACTGTGTTTACAAATCTGATTGCCCCCATAGTGCCATTGCTTCTGATGTCACCAGAGTTCAGGGTACAAACCTGAGCTCTAACAACCCTAAAGGCTGGGTTTGCCTACCAGTCCTCAATATACCAATTCGAGAGGCATGCTCTAGTGAAACTCAGAAGGGGAATTTCTTTAATATGGCACACTTGGAAGGAGAACAAATTCAGGACTTTACATACACACACAGCTATATTACATATTATATATATGTGTGTATGTATGTATGTATGAATATATGCATGTATGTATGTATGCTCTGGCCAAGTTGTGATCCCACCAATCATTGTTCTAGCTTCCATCTCTCCTGCAAGGTCATTTGACAAGTTGTCAGATCTGTGTGACCTATGTGAAATCTCTTTCTGGTTGGCATTTTTAGGTAGCTAGACTGGGATTAGTAGCCTGGGGGGTTGTTGAGAATGGACCCCTCCCCATTGGGCTTGAACCTCTCTTTCTATTTCCCGGGTACACTAGAAAAGTAAACAGCACATCCATCCTTCTCTAGGCATCTTTCTCAGAAGCTCCTCCCTCCCTCTATCCATTACATGCACCTTCCTGCTGGGCAACACTGTTAAGGCTGTCTGATTTTCTGGGTCGACTTTCTCTTTTTTATGAGTAACTTTTCGTTTTTATTTTATCTTTTTCTTTCAGATGCTGTACAAAATTTTAAGTATGCTTTCCTAGACATGCTGTGCTCTCTCTGTCTCTGCTTCTGTCTATCTTTCCCTCTCCTCCCTCCCCCACCTCGATTGTTTTTCATACACTATATCCTATACCAAAGACACTAGGATGTAGGGGTGAAGGTTCTATGTAGGCATCAGCTCAGCCCTTCCAAATTGAATGAGTTGTATAGGTTTTGTCTTCAGCACTGGGGCCTTGCTGTCAGTTTGTGGAGAGCAGCCTATTGTCTTGACAGTAGCCAAGGTTGTTTGAGGATTCCCATGGGACCCTTTGGCCAACAACCCAATTAAATAGAACCCAGTCCCAGTACTGGAAGATTCATTTGGTGTCAAAAGATGTCTAGTTGGGACTCGGTGTCCCTCATTATTAGGCAACTTCATTAAGATTGCCTTCATATATTTTAGAAAGTTCCCACTGAACTGGGTTTCCACACTGTTCTTCAAATGTCCCTCAATTCTAGCTGTCTCTCTCTGTGTCTCCCTTTCTCAACTCCATCTCCCTCCCCTCTACTCCTGTTCCTTTCACCTCCAGGCCTCAGTCCACCCATAAAGTCAATTCTTTTATCATTTATTTGATGGCTGATATTCACATATAAGCAAATAATACCATATTTATCATTTTGTGTCTGGGAAAGCTCACTCAGAATGACTTTGTTCTAGTTTTATCCATCTGCCTACAAATTTCATGATGCCATTTTTAGCAGCCAAATAATACTCTATTAAGTGTGTAAATGTACTATATTTTCTTTATCCATTCATCTGTTGAAAGACATCTAAGTTTTTCCAGTTTCTGACTATTACGAATAGGCACAATGAAAATGGTTGTGCAAGTGTCCTTGTGGTAGGATAGTGTTATTTCATTATATGGCCAAGAGTGGTATAGCTGAGTCTTGAGATATATTGATTCCACCTTTCTGGGGGACCCACATATTGATTTTCATAGTAGATGTGCAAGTTAGCACTCCCACCAACAATGGAAGGGTATTCCCCTTGTTCCACATCTTTGCCAGCATGTGCTGTCAATTGTGTTACTGATCTTAACCATTCTGACAGGTGTAGGATGGAATCTCAAAGTAGTTTTGTGTTTCCTTTGCTGGCTAAGGATATTGAACATTCTTTAAGTGTTGCTTGGCCATTTGAGATTCCTTTATTGAGAAGTCTATTTAAATCAGTATAGTTCTTTTATTGATCTCCTTTTGGTAACATTTACAAGGATTTTTTAAAAGCTATGTCTAATCAAGATAACTATTTGAAAACTATGTCTTAATAAAATCAGGACTTATTTTAAATGGTTGATTTTACTTAAGCTTTATCTAAATGTTACTTTGAGGCTAAAAGTACAAGGTTGATGTATCTGACTTTCCAGGTATTAACCAAACATACTCAGAGGCTGTAGTTGAATAAGGATGTCCTCTGTAGATCAGATGTTTGAACACTTGTTGTCCAATTGGTGGCGCTGTTTGGGGAGGCTTAGGAGTGGCAACCTTGTGGGAAGAGGAAGGGTGTTACTGTAGACTGGAGATGAGAATTGAGAGTTAAAAGACTCCATACCACTCTGCTTCATGTGTGCAGTTCAAGATGCAAATGCTCATCTTGCTGTTGCTGCTGCTGCTGCTGCTGCTGCTACGCTGCGGCCGCCCTGCTGTCCTTACCTTTATGAATGGACTCTGAATGTCTGGGCCATAAGCTAAATAAACTTTTTTCCCTATAAGTTGCCAGAGTCATGGTGCTTTACATAGAAACATAAAGTTATAAGTATGGAAGTTGACACCAAAAAGTAGACTGTTACTGTAATGAATGTGATTTTGTAGGAATGTGGGAATTTTGGAACAATGTGGACATTTTGGAACTCTGGACTAAAAAAGTAGTTGAATGATATAAGCAGGGTGTAATGGATCATCCTAGAAGGAACCAGAAACATGCTAATGCTGGGAGTGATGTGGACTACGGAGGTCCAAGAGGTTTCAGAGGTTTCAGAAGGAATAATTTCACCAGCAAAACTAGAGACAATTCTTGAAAGGTTTGGCAAAGTATTTATTTGGCTGCCTTTTTCCCTTGTCCTAAAAATTGTATGAGGGTAAATTTCAAAGTAATACACTTTTTTTGATGGAAGCAATTTTAAGAAAGCAAAATATATTTAGTCTACGGCATGGTTGTAATCAATGAAAAAAAGCAAGTGGGATAAAAAGAAATACAAATGTGATTTTGAAGGAAAAGAGGTCCCTACTAAACTAACTGTTGCACCCAAGGTCTGAGCATAAAGACATAAGGAAATAAATGCCATTAAGAAGAGCACTGCTGGGGCTGGAGTGATGGCTCAGTGGTGAAGAGCCCTGTCTGCTCTCCCAAAGGACTAGGTTCAAATCTCAGCAGCCACATGGCAGCTCACAAACTGTCTGTAACTGTTACCCTCACACAGATATATGTGCAAGCAAAACATCCATGCACATAAAATTTTTTAAAAAGTAGAAAGGAAGAAGCCTCTGCTCTGTACTGGAACAAGGGGAAGGCTATCCTCAGAGCGCGATCCCACTCAGCTAAGCATCCAACTTGTAAAACAGAAAGGCCTAAGGAATGTTCTGCTCCTAGAAAGTAACTGCAAACTCATGATCATGTGCATCCGTGGGTGAAGGTTCATCCCAAACTGACAATAGAGCTTGCTAGTATGTGCCATCCACGTGGGTGCTGGCTTTAGAGGCAAATGCAGTGAAAAAGCAGTGGGTAGTAGATTCTTCCTTCTTGGTTCCAGAGGGCTGCTGAGGCCAGGCAGCAGGTGTCAGCAGAGTATATGTGTGAAGGACCTGAGGGAGCAAGATGTCTTGAAGAGACATTGTGTTGTAGAGATATACAAGTGAAGCTTGTGGGCTAGAGACCCATGTCTGTTGGAGACCATAAGATGTTGGAGGATGCCAGAGCCATGAAATTTCGGCCAAGGAGAGCTCTATACAGGGAGTGGAGGTGGCCCAAGAGAGATACACATTACAGGCAAAGCCCCTGGAGGCGTAGCGCTATCCAGGCCTTTTGACATCAGACATGAAGCTACAGGATTTGTTATTTGCTTTGCTTGGTTTCAGTATTTGTTGAAATGATTATTAATATTTAATATTGATTTATAATCTTAGTATAATCAGTTGTTACTCCTGAACCAGGTATTTGCTCAGATAACCACACAAAGAGACTAGAATCTATTTAATCAGCCTATAGCACAATGCTGTGCAATTAACCTCAAAACTAGTATAGTGTCCTCCCATTCAGATTTCCCATGTTATACTTGCTTTTTCCTCATTTCCTAGGTCTGGCTCATTTCTTCTGGTGTGTCCTGGTACTCTTCACATGCATCCTTCTGTCCGCTCGCTTCTTTCTCCTCCCATCACTGAACCTGGATGTCCCACTTTATTCTCTGTATTGCCAATAAAAAGCAGGATCTGCACACAAATGAACTCGCAGAGACTAAGGCAGCATGCACAGGGCCTGCAGGTATCTGCACCAGATGAGCTGAAAAGAAGAGTAAACACATGCCCCCATCCCTAACCCAGAAACAGTCTCTAATTGATAACCACTTCCAAATGAAAACTTAGGTTTTTTTGTTTTTGTTTTTTTTTTTTTGTTTTTTGTTTTTTGTTTTTTTGTTTTTTTTCCCCCCAAGGGAATCTCACCGGGGGGAACAAACTACTCTTTTTTTTTTTTTTTTTTAGTTTTTTTTCAAGACAGGGTTTCTTGGCTGTCCTGGACTCACTTTGTAGACCAGGCTGGCCACGAACTCAAAGTGATCCACCTACCTCTGCCTCCAGAGTGCTGGGATTATAGGCATCTGCCACCATGCCCAGCCAGAAACAAATTACTCTTAAGGTTAGCCTGCATGCCCAGCAAAAAAGAAACTCAGTGGCATCTTTGGAGGTTCCTTGTCTCATCATGTTGTGTTGAAACTTTTTCTTTTTAGTTTTTTTTTTTAAGTGTGTGTGTGTGTGTTCTCTCTCTTTACCCTACAGGTTTCTTTACATATATATTATGTCTTCCTGTTTAGTTTAGTGTTTTTTATAGGATTCCTGGGTGTGCGATTGAATGGGTCTGTGTCTATATCTATTTCTCATGCCTTTTCTTGGGCTCTTTTCCTTTGATTTGTTGTTGTGTCCTATTCTGATCTGTTAGTTTCATTTTATCCTATTACATTTTATCTTATTATACCTTTTAGAAGCCTGTTTATTCTCTAATAAGAGACAGAAAGGGTGTGGATCTGGATGGGAGGGGAGAGAGAAAGCAACTGGGAGAAGAGAGAGGAGAAACTGGTCAAGATATATTATGTAACTAAAATCTATTTTCAATAAAGGGGGAAAGTGATTGGTATACTGGTAAGTTTTTATTGTAAGCTTGACACAAACTATAGTCACCTTAATAGTATGAATATAAATTGAGAATTTGCCTATACAGATTGGCTCGTGGCATATGTGGGCATTGTCTCGACTGCCTTCTGATGTAGGAGGCCCAAGCCCACCATCTTCAGTACCATCCCTACACAGGTGGCCTGGGGTTTTATAAAAGGGTAGCTCAGCAAGCCTGAGAGCAAACCAGTAAGCAGCATTCCTCTGTGCCTTCTGCTTCAAGCTCCTGGGCTTCCTTCAGTGGTGGACTGTAATCTATCAGATGAAGTAAATAAACCCTTTCATCTCCAAGTTGCTTTTTGGTCATTGTGTTTATCACAGCAACAAAAAACAAACTAGAACAATTAGTCCCCCACCCACCCACCCACCCCTCATCAGTCCAAAAAATCCTACACCCTACACAATAGGCCTTGGTTCATATAAGCTACTATATGGACAATTATTTCTCTATCTGTTTTTTTGTTTTGTTTTGTCTTTTGTTTGTTCCTTGACAAGAAACTGCTGCTGTATGCAAGACATCATGCCTTGGCTCAATTTCAATGCTGCAGCTGACAGGCAATTCCAGGGTCAGAGACCCGAGATTCAAGAAAGAATTTCTGCTTTCTCATTTTCTCTCTTCCCTCAAATGACCATCTGATTTGCAATCTCTATATGAGGACGGTGACTGAAATGCAAAGGAGGCACCTGGGTCATGTGTGGGACAACTGGGCTGATCAACTCATCCCTTCCTAATTGCCACACTTGAGTATCTCTACCTTGGCCTTTACACAAATCCCTGGGCCAGCAGTTTGGTGGTACCCGGCCTGCTTCTGAGGACCTCCTACTTTGTCCTCTAAAGATCACAGACACACACTGACAATAAAATTCCTTTCTTAACACATCCTCCTGTGAACAAGAGCTTCTGAAAGGAAGAATGAATGTGCCTGGATGTGGTGGCACATGCGTTTAAACTGAGCTCTTGGGAAGCAGAGACAAGGAGGATCTCTGAATTGAAGGCCAGCCTGGTCTCCAGAGCAAGTTCCAGGACAGCCAAGGTTACATTTGTCTCCAAAACCAACACACACACCCCCGACCCCTCCAAAAAAGGCAGATTGCCTACAGGGACTAGATGACTGATTTGAACTGCAATACTTTGGAGAGACTGGAATGCTGCAGGTCCAGAGGCTAACTACCTTGTCTTGTGCTAGTTTTATTGAGCAAGCCCTCTTTCCCCACCTCTGTGTTAGGACTCTAACCCGATGACTAATAGAAAAAACAATTTTGAAATTTATTAACTTACCACACTCCTAGCTTCCAGCCTTGAACTTGTTGAGTCAGTCTGTCAGCAGAAGTCCCGACCAGCAGGACAAAATGCCCAGAAGGCTTTTGTGTTAAGCTGCCAGGTTTTTATGTCAGGTCGGGAATGGGAGGAAACCACACTAATTACCTAGCCCCACTCCCTTTCCGTCTGTGTACCAGGAATCTGCCTAATGCGGAGTTTCTCAGCACCACAATGTGGGACTCAGAGAGTGACCCACTTGTCACCAGAATTGCTTGGCAGGAAGTCAGGTACCTGCATGTACCCATTGAATCGAGGCCTTCAGGTGGCCCACTAGCTGAGTTCTTTCTGGGGCTACAGTCCTCCCTTGGTTTGGTCAACATTTCATTTTCTTTGTTCTAAGCTGCTTAAGGAAGGATTGTGATTTGATAGACACATTTTTTGTCTGCTTTTAAAATATTTAAGCATCTGTTTGGTTGCTTTGAAGGCGTTTTGGTATAGATATTGGATTTGGTCCTTTAGATTGCTTGCTTTCAGACCTCTAAAGGCAGTTTGGATTTTGTCCACCTTTGGAACTTTGAGGACATTTTGGTTTCTGTTTTGTTTGCCTTGGTTTTCTTTGTCTCTGGTATATTTTGACTTATTATTGTGATGGGTAGTCTTGGTTGTCGATTTGATCACATCTGAAATTAACTAAACACCAAATAAGTTATTTCAAGTTAAAAGACACACTTGTAATCTGTATCTTTGTGGTGGGACTATATACTTTTAATTTACATTTTTTGAGGTGGGGAGATCCAACTTCAATCTGGGCCCCACCTTCTAACAGCCTATATAAAGGACATGGAAGAAGGAAGATCTCTTTCTCTCTTTGCCTGTTTCCTCTGTTCCTCTCTAGCAAGTCCATTCCTTCACTGTCATTAGAGCCTGCTTCTTCCAGATTCTGGCATATACTGAAGACCAGCTGTAACATCTAGCCTTGTAGACCGAACAGCTACAGATTCCTGCAGCTTCTGTTGGTAGACAAACATTGTTAAACTAGCTAGACCGCAGCCTATAAGTCATTCTAAATATGTGTGTGTGTGTGTGTGTGTGTGTGTGTGTGTGTGCGCACGCGCGCGCGTGTATTTGAATAGAATTTGGTACCAGAAACAGTTCTAAAGCAACATAAGAATGACATTTTTACAGTATCTGGAATAGGCTTTCCAATTTGCCAACACCTACAGGTACCAAACCATCTTCAATTACTGAAGCCACATGTAGATTTACAGAGTGCTTTAGCTGTTGTCATGTCCATCCGGCATTGCTTCTGAGGAGTACTCAGAACTCACTTCACTACTGGATTCTTGGACTTTTCATTCATAGGCAGCTATTGTTGGACAGTTTGTAAGTCATTCTAATAAATTACATACATACATACACACACACACACACATAGAGACAGACAGAGATTCATTCTATAACTTCTGTTACTCTAGAGAACCTAGTATAATTGCCTTTTGGCTTTTGTCACCTGACATCCCTCAAATGCTTAACTCTGCAGTTTTCTTCTGCTTCTCATACGTATCTGCCACATCTTAGTATAGGAATTTTTAAAACTTTTTATTTATTCTTTGTGAATTTCACATCATGCACCCCCCGATTCCACTCATCTCTCTCCATATCTGTCCTTGCAACCTACCCCTGTAAAAGAAAAAAAAAATTTTTATCATGGAAGCTGCAATGTGTCATGATGTGTCTGCCGCACAGCATACTCTTCTGCCCAATGTTTGTTGCAGTGATTCGCTGTTCTGGTTGGAGGCCTCTGGCTTCTGCTACACCATCAATACTGGACCCTCACCAGGACTCCTCTCACTTATCCTGTTGTTGCCCTGTGACGTGGGGATCCTGCAGCTTTGGTCCTGTAGGACAGGCCCCTTTAAGATATTCAGCAGTTCATAGATGGGATAGATGTTGGGGTGGGCCAACTCAAATGCCTGGATCTGGGATTAGGTGGTAGCTAGCTTGTGGTCAGCTCACTAGCTCTCCTGTGCCTGAGATACCAGGGCCAGATCTCTGGGCTTTGCCCAGGCGAGGGTGAGGGCCAGCTTTCCTACCTTCAGTATCCCAGCTCTTTCTCACTCACTCTATAGGGGCCAAATCTCCAGAACCTCCCAGGCAGGCAAGGGACAGGGCCATCTCTCCAGAGTGCTGCAGCCAGCAGGGGACAGGGTAATTAATTAGCATAGGAATTTTATGAGCATCTGATCAGAAAGACACTGAAGATAGGAGGCCTATGTTCCTTTCAACCATTAATGCAGAGGTGTCAAGGGAAAGGCTTCATGACGTTCAATGGCGTCATAAGGAACCCCAACAAATGTACTTCTTTCTTGGGTCAAGAGTGTTGACACAAAAGCCACAGCTCTATTCTAAAAAGACAAAAGAGATGATTTATTCTGCAGCCATTTTGAGTGACAATAACCGAGCAACATAGACTTAGTTTACCCCATATTCATGTTCCAACATGGAAGCAGTTTTATGAAGTATTATAGCTTTATAGAACAAAACCAGTCATAAATTAAGGCAAGTTTAAAATACATTGGAGGGTACATCAGAGAAGTAGGCACTTGGCAATTAGGAAATCTTTTCTGTAGGTCTAAGATACTATTTAATGACATTCTGAGCTTGGAGTTCGTAGAAGCTTGTAATCTGGTAAATTAATACATTCTAAACGGTTCTTTTTAAATCTATTAGTCACAAAATGTTAGTTCTGACACAAAAGTGAGATTAAAACTAAGCCACAATTAGTTAATTCACTTCTGGATCTACAATATTCCAATCACTCCACAGTACTAAAATTCTAGTCAGTCAGTCAGTCTCTACAGACATAGCTGCATTTTGGGAATCTCTATTCATAGTCCTCCTTGGTCAACCATTACATTTTTATGTTTTATTTATTTATTTATTGTTTTTTTGAGACAGGGTTTCTCTGAGACAGCCTTGGCTGTCCTGGACTTGCTTTGTAGACCAGGCTGGCCTTAAACTCACATCGGTCCGCCTGCCTCTGCCTCCCGAGTGCATGCGCCACCATGCTGGGCTAACCAGCACATTTTTTTATGAGTGGGGACCATGTATTATTTGTTAAATATCATGTTTCCTCTAAGCAGTTCATCCTAGGATCTACTATAGATGAAGCTGAGTGGAGAAAGACAGCATCTTCAGAGAGAGGAATAGATGGTAAAGGCCATTAAGAAACAAAATCCTGGATCATATTGATCCAGAAATGAATCTTGATCCACATTTGAATTATGTTATGTCTATCTTACATAACATTTGCATGTTAACTAGGATGAGTATATGTAAAATTATATAATCAAGGACACAGTTTGTCCTAGTGCACTAAAGGTAATAGATAAAGAAACATATATCTAAAACCAAATTTGCATATTTTATAACTAGATTTTCTATTTCCTTTGTATTTGCAGTTATTTGCAGTATATGTTCTAACATATTTAAGTAGTTGTAAGTGGGACGTTAAAGAATCACCTTAGTATTGTACTCCCTTTGTATTTGTATAATACAAACATTGTTTAATGAGTTTTTTAAAATCCTGGTTAATTGTACTATAGAACATTTTACATACCATTTAGAACTAGGAACATGAGTAAAAGTATAAAATGACATGGATGCTGTTATTAAAGATTGTCGCCTAGGAACATGAGTAAAAGTATAAAATGACATGGATGCTGTTATTAAAGATTGTCGCCTTTTATATAATTCCAAGACTTTGGTTATCTCTAGCTAGAGTAAAGGTAATTAAAGTTTAACTAAAAACTGGACTTTAAAAGTTTATCCAAAGTATACTGTGTAATGAGATTATATATAACAGTGAAAAATCTTGAATCTTTTAAATGTTAGTTTTGGAATAAAGTAGAAGTTTAAGTGTAAGCAAAATTAATGAAAAGGCATGACCAAACAAAAGGACAATAATAGCTTCATTTGTAACTTCTACAAGGCCGAGATTATTTTATCACTTAAAAATATATCTGTAGAGATGGGCACGGTGGCACACACCTTTAATCCCAGCCTTGATCTCTGTGAGTTCAAGGCCAACCTGGTCTACAAAGAGAGTCTAGGACAGCCAGGGCTGTTACACAGAGAAACCCTGTCTTTAAAAGCTATATGTATATATACATAACATACACACACACACACACACACACACACACACACACACACACACGGAATATTTAAATATCATTAGAAATCTAAAAGTGTCTAACAAACAAACAGTGCGAGAAGCATTTGGTCACTTGAGGTATTCAGTTGTCAGTTGGAGATGAATAGCATCCAGGAATTTTAAATCCATATCTGTGTGCGCTCAGATGATGTGAAAAAGTTCACTGTCTCCTAGGAGTGGGTTAAAAATATCTAAATACAATCCTGTTCTTTTAATAAGAATGGTACTTTTGGTGTGATTTGTTTATTTAACTGATGAAATTCTGCCCCCCCCCCCAACCTCCACCTTGAGAAAGACTTTGTAAGTAATTTAAAATTTTATTAACCTAAGTTAAGTCTTTCACAATACTAGTTTACATTATTATTTTATTTAACAGACCAAACAGAATTAAATAATTGTCAATTAAAACAAGTTTTACAATCAGTATGCAATCCAGTAGGAATATTCTAGTATTGAAATAAAAACTACAGCTCTCATCTTAAAGAGAATAAGCGATAATTTACTGGAGCCATTTTGAGTGACCATGACTCCGGAACACAGATCTAGGTCATCTTAAATTTCGTGTTGCAATGTTAAATCAGTTTCATGAAGTTGTTATAGTTTTATAAAACAAAGAAAGACATAAAGCGGGTTTAAAATACAGTGGTAGGCACATCAGAAAGGCAGGTACAACAAGATGGGGGAGCTATTTTATAGGCCAAGATGCTAGCTGATGCCATCCTCAGCTTTTGGATTGGTTGAAGCTAATGGTCCGTTAAGTCAATAGATTTTAAACTGTTTTCATTTATTATCACAAGATGTTCGTCGCAATAATGAGTAAGGCAACAAAGAGCCTTTTCAGAAGGCTAAAGTTATCGCATGTAAGATAGGCTCTAGAACTGCAAGATTCAATCTCACCACAGCACTGAGGAGACACAGACTCCTTTCAGGAATTTTTTCATTCATAGCCAGACACAGATTGTTTCCAGAAAATTTCATCACTCTCTAAACAGGGTTTGTGTTGTTGTTGTTTAAGCAATGAGCATCCAAAAAAAGCAAAGGGTTTGCCCAATGACAAAACATAAAGCAAAACAAAACTAAAATTTAATCACAGGCTCTTAAAGTCTGTATAATAAAAGAAAACTAAATGTAAATAACAATGTTAAGGAAATAATTTTAAATGGAAGCTCAAAAGGCTGCATCTAAAACCATACACACAAGAGACATGTAGTACCTTAAATATCTAACAGTTATAAACATAGGTAAAGTACATTTGTAGTTTTTGTTTTCTTAATGAAATTTAAGCTAACTGCTTGTTAAAGATTTATGTTACTATGAAAAGTATCTTGAAGTGGTTTCTTGTTAGGAAAAGCATTTACAAGTCATACACATCTGTAATCCCAGCACTCTCGGGGGCAGAGGCAGGTGGATATTCATGAGTTCAAGGCTAGGCTGGTTTACAAAGTGAGACCAGGACAGCCAAGAACACACAGAGTGCTAACCTGTCTGGTGGTGGGGTGGGGGAAAGAGGCAGCAGGGGAAGAAAAGAAAAAAGAAAAAGCACTTGCTTTTATTAGTGTTTATGTAGCAACCGAAGTAGTATCAAGTTTGTCAAATATGACTTCATCATTTTTAAACTAAAAACAGATTTTTAAAAAATTTAAACAAAGCATTGTGGTATGACACACTGAGCTAATCTGTAAACTCTAAGATACTTTTGTAAGCCTCGAAGTAGATTTTTAAAATGACAATAAAAAACAGGGTTTTCCCCTGACATAGGCCTTGTTAAGACCAGAGTCTTGAGAAACCTGTTTGGTTAAAAAAAAAAATCTTTAAAATAATTAAAATGTTTGTATTCGTATATACATTCACACTATCTCAGAAGAACACAACCTGCAGCAGAAGCAGCCATCTCTTAAAGTGAATTAATGTCCTCAAGAAGCAGGAGCAACGGTGTAGAATCAGAATTGGGATGGCCGTCAAGGAGATCGCATCATGGCCACCACTGCATGAGAATGGATAGCTTGTCCCTAAAAGCAGAGTTAAATGTTTTAAATGTAAAGCCTCAAGTTAATTGTTCCCCAAAGAGATTTAGAGCCATTAGCCCTCTCTATTTATTCTACCTATGTGGCAGCATTGATTAAATAGATTTGTTGTCTTTTATCATTACTTGTTTCTTTAAATTTCAGCTTTAGTATGAGTCTAAATTAATTTGGGTCAAGTTAACAAGTTTACATGGTCACTTAGTTATAAGCCAATTTGATACTAAGTATAGTATGAAAAAAATAAACAAACCTAGGACTTTGTTAAATAGACAAGATAAGCCAGTTTGGAGATAATAAATTAATAAATGTTTCTCCTCATTATCTCCAAGCATGCATTTCCTTCTTTTTGACACCTTCTGTGATGGTTATTTTTGGTTATCAACCTGACTGCCTCTGGAATTAACTGAAAGTCAAACTGTCTGGGTACAACTGTGAGGGATTTTTGTTTCTTCATAATTGGATCATTTAAAGTGAGATCAACCTCCAATTTGGATCTTTGAGGTGGGAAGACCCACCCTTAATCTGGACCACACCTACTGATGATAGCCTATATAAAAGGACTTGTTAGAAGGAAGCTCTCTTGTTTTCCCTGCTTCCTTCCTCTTGCCTTAGCAAGTCCATCCCTTCACAGGAGTTAGAGCTTACCTCTTCTGAATTCCATTCCAGTGCATACTGAAGACCAGCTGAGTCATCCAGTTTTATGACTGAGCAACTACTGAATTATTGGACCTTATGCACATAGACAACCATTGTTGGATGAACTAGCTGGACCACAGCCTGTAAGTCATTCTAATAAGTCTAATATATGTACATACTGTTTATATACTATATATAATAATAAGCATACTGAAAAAATATATATGAGATTCATCCTATAAGTTCTGTTACTCTAGGGAACCCTAATACCGCCCCCCCACATTTTTAAATTTTCTCCTAAAAAATTGCCTGTCTATGCTAAGTAGAAAATATGTATTTTGGTCCATTTCATGTGCTTCTTTTGGGACTGACTTTCTCAGATTTTACCCTGAGACTGTTTTCTGCATATTTGCATATATCTATATGGGTGCTTAGGAAACTGGGTGACCAATGCCTGGTGAGCAAACAAACTTCCTTCTGTGAATGATAACTTCTAAAAAGAAGCTGAGACTGCTGACTAGAATTTTAGTGCTGTGGAGACGTTGGAATGTTACAGGTCCAGAGGCTAGCTAGCCTTCCAGAACAGCCACCCCTTACTCACCTCTGTCTCCAAATTAACATCCTGTGACTAATAGATAAAAAGGTGTTAGAATCAATTAACTTAGCAGACCAGCAGCTTCTACCAATCACCAGACAGCATCTAAGTCTTATAGACAATGTATTTTAATTTTGCTTTGATTTGTGACTTTGTTCTAGAAAAATGGTCTAGACATTTGGTTTGGCTTGTTTACTTGGTTTTGGGTATCTGAAGATATTGTAGATTCTGGCAGTTTAGCTCCTTCTCAGATCTTGTTTGCTCTCGGAAATTTGAATACATTCTGGTTTCTAAAACATGTGTCTGGGTCTTCTTTGTCTTTGAGGTGTATTGGTTTATTGTCATTTAGCCTTTGTCTCCTGACACTCCTCCCTCAATTGCATAGGGAAGTGTTCAGAGATAAACAGCTATCCGGTATTCCAATGATTTATGCGTGATAATTGCTCTCTAACTTACAAGTATCTCAACAAATGAAGAGATCTAAAGAAAACCAAAACATTTTACTACCACCAAACTGTTTTATCTTGTGTGCCTAACAAAGCTGTAGGGTATCTTTTCTCAACCTGTGGGTTGAGAACCCTTAACTATATATCAAATATTTGAACCATGATTCATAAGAGTAGCAAAATTACAGTTATAAAGTAGCAACAACATTATTTTATGGTTGAAGGTCACCACAACATGAGGGACTGTGTTAAGGGGTGACACATTAAGAAGGTTGAGAACCACGGCCCTAGGGAATAAAATTTTAAAAACAAAATAAAATCGGCAACATCCTTTAATTAAATGTAAAATGATCTATAAAAAAATAATAAAATTGGTAGTTCATAATAATAAATATCTCAAAATACTACGTGTGGATTAAGTTATATGCTAAAATAAAAAATTAATTTAAAAATGCTGTTTATACCAAAATTAAAGAAGAATTCTGTAATATACTCCTCTATGTCTACCCTTGCTTCTTTGTTTCTAACATATTTTAGAGTTTTCCTTGAGCAGCTTTTTTTTTCCCTTTTAACTCCCATGCTTACATTAAAATGTTTTAACCTAACATTTCTTTCATCCTTAAAGTAAAAAAATCTGTTTGGCCTGAAGCTTAGGGGAACTTTTCCATTGTTAAAGATCATCAAATGTTGCTATATGTATACCCTCTCAACATCATCCCCGGGGACTTACGCTAAGACCCATCTTAAAGCATCTTGGTGAGTTTCCCTGTCACCTGTCTTCTGACTAATGGATCTCATTAAACATGGGCTCTGTGCTCCTCCGCTTCTCATGTGTGTGTGTGTGTGTGTGTGTGTGTGTGTGTGTGTGTCTATGTGTGTTTGTTTGTTTTTCGTTTTTGTTTTTGCTTTCCAATCAGAAACCCAATAATATCTAAGAGCTACCTACACAAAAAATGGACATTTCTTAGACCCATCCATACCCTGCACCTGGTCACATGTAGTAGTTGCTTTTCTGGGGAACATCTTGGTAAAACCAGACCCATCCATTGTAACTGGTGTGGCAGATACAAAGACATTCTAAAGAGACTGTCAGTCTGATAATCAGACGGTTGAAAGAATAGAAACTCCCTAAGGATATGGGAATTTCCTCTGGCTCTCATCCTGGGGAAAGGAGAGAGCAGCCTGAGAGGGAGCTTGTCTCCCAGAAAGAGAACTCACAGAGTTCTGACATCTCGTCCACCACTTTACTGCTTGAGACAAAAACCCAGACAAAGAAGTATCAAAGTCAGATGTGACCAGGACTGGTCAGAGGTAGAAATCATTGGCTCTATGTTTAAACTGTATTGTCACTTCAGGACCCTAAAAACAGCTTGAGGGAGTCTGTTGGATTTCTTTGTCCGTCTTCCTAATCTGGCCACATTGAATAAATCTTTCTTTTCTGCTTTCCATTTTGATTTTGGCTCTTTTAATTGGCTTTTTTGGGGTGAAGTGGTTACACCTGCCTCTGATGTGTGGGTCACAAGTTGTGATCTCCAAGTGTAATGGGGACCTCATCAGAGATGCCCACTCAGATACAATGTATATCAAATTGAAAGTCTTTATTATAGCCATCGGGGACCACAGGCAAATCCTCTGGTACCTAGGTCCAGAACTCAGGTTTTTAAAGGCAGAGACCTCATCTAGGCATCTCACTCTGTTTCACAGAGAAAGTACTCTGAAGCAAGCAGTTTTAAGAGAAGCTAAGAAAGGCTTTAGCGAGTAGGAGGGGGCACTGCATGAACAGGTGGCTAAGACGAATAATTAGCTGAAGCATGTTCCAAGATTATAACCGAGGATAGCCTTTCTCACATCCCAAAGAGATAAACTCTCCTTTTATTTTTCTAAACTGGGTGTACCTAAGTTCATGTTATTGTGTAATGTGTTCCTATGACAACTGTTTTAGTATGTTTTTAGTTGTTTTCACATGTTGTGTCAAAATTTATTTTTGACAAACTGTGGCCACTTCGGTTTGCCTCTTTAAAGTTTTACTTTCCTAATGTGATAAAATTATTATTATTATTATTATTATTTGCCTGCCCAGTTAAAATACACATGCAGATTCACAAATTTAAATATTGCGACCACATGTGAAGGACTTACAAATACATATTACTTTATACAATTTGGTAATCTAAGCATCTTAAAACCCATTAAAATAATCGCCACCTGCTGCCACACCACAATGTGTGAACAGAGGACACCCACACACAATCAGGAGAGCTGGCCCCTGGGTCATGAGAGCTGGAGAGCTGGCTTTGCTTCTCACCAGCCGCAGCACCTTGGAGAAAAGGGCCTGCACCTCACCCGGGCTGCACAGTAGAGCTGGCATTGGTGATATCAGCACAGGTGAGCCAGTCTGAGGGCATGAAAATGGGACAGGTGACCCTGTCTCTGGCCACCTGCAGCATTGGGTGAGCAGGGCAGTGCTGGAGAGCTCCACTTGGTGATGTGGGTACAGGAGAGCTGGCAGGCTGGCCAACTCGGCTACCACCCAGGTGCAGATCCAGGGCTTTGAGTTGGCCCACGCCAACATCTACCCCATTGGTGAAGTGCTAGAGAGTGTGAAAAGGCCAGCCAAAAGCTGCAGCTTCCACAATGATATGTTTTCTATGCTTTATTGGTTGTTGTTGTTTGTTTGTTTACTTTTACTTTATTTTATTTTTATTTTCTTTGGCAGTATGAGGTTGCAAGGTCAGAAAGCAGATATGAAGGGTGGGGAAATCAGTGGGTGTGGGGTGTATGATGTGAAACACAGAAAGAATCAATAAGAAGTTTAGAGATAATAATATCTTTGGGAATATCCAATGTTTCATAAGTCTTAAGAGGCTTAATGTTTTATAAAACAAAATATGTTTGAGCCAAGATTTTATTAACCTATAAAAATTAATGTCATATGCATAAATTTGATCAGTATTTCCTTTCAAAGCAGAATCTAAATATCTATACTTATGTACGTTTCATCCAATTTATATAAATAACATAAAATTCATATTATTTATTCAAAATTATCTTAATATAAAACTGTTAAGTCCATTTTTAAAACTTTGTCTGGACCATATATAAATTAATATGTTTATATGTTTATTAAATATCTCTATGTTTATTTCACAGTGGGGATTAGGGAAAATATAATGCAAACAAATAATAACACTGAAACTTGGTTTATGCCAGGCATGGTGACAAATGCCTTTAATCCCAGCACTAGGGAAGCAGAGGCAGGTGGAGCTCTGTGAGTTGGAGGCCAGCCTGGCCTACAAAGTGAGTCTAGGATAGACAGATAGACAGATAGACAGAGAAATCCTGTCTTGAAAAACAAAAAAAAAAGTTGATATATTTTTTAAAATCTTGATTTATTAAAATATATTATTATTATTATTATTATTATTATTATTGTTGTTGTTGTTGTTGTTGTTGTTTTGTTTTGTTTTTCTTAGACCGTTTCTTTGTGTAGACCAGCTAGCCTAAAACTCACAGAGATCTGCCTGCCTCTGTCTCCTGAGTTCTGAGATTAAAGGCATGAACCACCACCAACAACCAACTAGTAAAATGTATCTCATGTATGATTATGTATATATAAAGAGTATACATTTTGTTGTTGTTGTTTTCATAATATATGTTGACATAGAAACCAGAGCGCTCAACTTAAAGGGAACTCAAGATAGTTTATTCTGGAGCCATTTTAAGTGACCACGGCCTGGGAACACAGATTTTTAATTTATTTTTTAAATTTGTTGTTGTTGTTTGTTTATTTGTTTAGAGACAAGATATTCTCTGTGTCACTTTGGCTGTCCTGGACTTGCTTTGTAGACTAGGCTGGCCTTGAACTCACAGAGATTCGTCTACCTCTGCTTCCCCAAGTGCTGGGATTACATGCATATGCCACCTGCTGGGCTGAAAAGACAGATTTTGGTTGCGCCAAATTCCATGTTCTCACATGGAAACAGTTTCAGGAGGTTTTGCAGTTTTAAAGAACAAATAAAGACATACATCAAGTCAAGTGTAAAATACATTGATGAGTACATCAAAGAGGTACTTACAGCAAGAGAGGGAAAGCTCTTGCTTCTGTCTTTCTTTTTTCTTGTCTTTTCTCTTTTGAGACAGAGTTTCTGTGTGTGATCAGCCATGCTGTCCTGGACTCACTTTGTAGTTCAGGCTGGCCTCAAACTCACAGAGATTGGCCTGCCTCTGCCTCCCAAGAGTGAAGACTAAAGGCTTGAGCCACCATGCCCAGATGGGGAAGCTTTTCTGCAGAAAATAATTATTCTTCCTATATTAATTAATACAGTAAATTATGATAGCAGCAGTATTTTAAAAACAATCTAGTTCCCCAATGACTGACACAGAGATACTATTATTTATTTATTAAGCTGTAGGCATTATGCTCGGCAGATTCTGAGCTACTCTAATCCTAGTACCTTTAAAAACCTCACAAAAGCCAATCATTTGCCAATCTGATGACCCCTGGAGGGCTTCTGCTTCATCAGTCTGTCCTTACAGCCATGTGCTCATCACCATCTTGTCTCATGGTGACTCTTCTCCCTCCTGCTCCTCTCTGCTCTGCTCCAAGCCCAGGTACCTCAAGCTCTGCCTCCCTCTCTTTTACCCAGTCATAGGCTTCAGCATCTCTACTTAGCCAATCAGGGATGATTAGGGAACATTCCTTATCATCACATGGTAACAGGAGATAGTTCAACATTCCTAACAATGCCCATGGCATGGTGGTAACCAGATCTCAAGGCACTGAAATCAGCATTTGAGAAGACAGTGGGCCTTCCCCCAACACCTTTCTGTAGGCCCAAGATGCTCTCTCCTGACATTCTTACCTTTTGGTTTAGTAGAACCTAGTTCCTTGCTAAGTTACTAGATTCTAAATGTTTTTTATTTATTATCACAAGATGTTAGTTCCCATGCGGAATGAAGGGAAGAATGGGTGTTGCAGAGGCTAAAACTAGACCAAGATAATGTAGTTAGCGTAAGAACTGACAAGATCCCAGCCTGTCCACAGTACTCATATTTGAATTAGCTATATCAGAAAGGCCAGTTGCAAACGCTGCCAGAAATAAGGAGCTGGGCTTTTGGCACCATTCCTTTGTTCAGACTTTTCTCAGTGAGGAAGGTTGGAAAGGGAAGGGCAGAGGTTTCCCAACTTGGGCAGGGGAGAACAGAGGTTCCAACCAAACACAATTAGCCAGGATTAAAATGTTAATTAAAGAATTTGTATCTTAGTAATAAGAAAGGGGGAAGGATAATACTTTAACGATTTAAAAAATAAGAAGATAAGATGCCAGGCAACAGATATTAGATGGAGAAGTTTTATTGTATGAATATAGGGAGAGAAGGATGGGGGAGGGGTGCCTGAGAGAGAAAGAGGTGGGGAGGAAGAAAGGAAGAGAGGAGGAGGGAGAGGGAGGGAGAGAGAGAGAGAGAGAGAGAGAGAGAGTGGAGAGGGAGGGAGGAGAGAAAGGGGGTAAGAGGGAGGGGCAAGGTGGGTCTGTTGTTTTATATACTGGGCAGGGCCACACCCCTCCACCCTGTGGCAGGTGGGCAATGACATCACAGTTGGTGGACTGAAGCAGAGTTGTAACAAAAACTACAGTGACTTCTGCCAAAGTCCCATTTCTAACCACTTAAATACGTTAGTTCTTAGATTACTAGTAATTATAAATACAGGGAATTATAAAGTCAATGTAGTTATACAAATATGTAAATTTTGGCTTTAGAAATATGTTTGCTTTATTTGTTACTTTCACTCCATTAGGCCAAATTGTGTTCTTGATTACTTAATTTTAGACATAGTCATCCTAGTTAAAATGCAAATGTTATGCCAGGTAGAGAGAGAATAAAAAATAATTCAGATCTGGATCATGAACTAATGATTTGATATGATGTGAGATTTTGTTTTTCAATGGCTTTAGCAGCATTCCTCTCTCTCCTGAAGGCACTGTCCTGCCCACTATCCAGCCCATCTACATCAGACCCTAGGAATGAACTTCCTAGTTATGAGGGAACTTATGATGTTTAACTGAAAATATGTGACATCCCCCATGACCAAAATGTGATGCTTTGCAGACAAGGGGAACTGTGACTGAGAATCTGTGAAAGGACTCTGTGTCTGAGGCGGCTGACTGATTAGATCTGCACTGTGGAGAGACTGGAATGTTGCATGTCTAGAGGCTAATCGCCTAGTCCTGGCCTAGTTTTAGTGAGCCACCCTCTTAATAGCCACCCTTTACCCACCTCTGTGTCAGACCTAACATTTTGTGACTAATAGATAAAAACACCTGAAACTTGTTAACTTAGCAGACACCAGCCCAGAAGCTAAAAATGACATCCCTACCTTTCTAAATATATTCTAAATTTGTCTAAATTTGATTTGTGACTTTCTTTGTTCTGTAAAATTATGAAGCTGCTTAAGGCACTTTGGGTCATAGGATCTGGGGTAACTTAAATCTGTGCTCCTGAGCCATGGTCACTTGAAACCGCTCAAGAATAAACTCTCTTATTTCCTTTAAGATGAGTGCCGTGGGTCTTTTTACACTGCCATTTTCATTCTCCATGAATTTCATTCTTTGTGTTGGAGAGATAAGTAGCCAGGGGACACTGACTCAGTGGAAGTTTCCTGAGACCATGGATGTCTGGCCCTCTATTCCTGAACTAAAGCCCATCTGAGCAGTGAGAGATAAAGCTTCTGTCAAACTCGAAGACTGGCCACTTTTTCTGCATCAGCACCAAGCATCTTTTAGCCTTTTCTACCTCAGCATGAGAATCCTGGGGGAATCCTGTTTCCTTGGTAACCATTTCTTCAACAGTCTGATAGCTCAAAAATGATGCAAAAGTTTCTCTATAGATGATCTTTGCTCCCACCAGGACTGCCACACTGCTGCATGCTCCCAGACAGGAAAGAGGAACAAGAAAGGCTCATTTTTCTTTTGTACTAATGAATTCTGACAGCTTAAAACATTAGTCTGGTGCTCTCTCTCTCTCTCTCTCTCTCTCTCTCTCTCTCTCTCTCTCTCTCTCTCTTCCTTCTTTTCTTTCTTTTTTAAAAAGTTACATTTTTGTGTATATACGTGTTGGTGTACACATACCAAGATGCCTGAGTGGAGGCAAAGAACACCTTGTGGGAGTCAGTTCTCTTTCCACCAATATGGGTTCCAGTTACTGAACTCAGGTCATCAAGCATGGCCACAGGCGACTTTATCCACTGAGCCATCTCATCAGCCACCCACCTTTTAAACCAATTAATGTATTTACCATGTGTGTGGTACACACATTCACGTGCTTGCACCAGTGTAAACATGTCACCGTCCATGGGTTGAGTGAGGTCAGAGTACAACGTTTGGGGATCTTCTTTTACTTTCCTTCTTTCTCCTTAGATAGATTCCTCGATTTGTATTAAATTTCTTGTCTGAAAGATTTGAGGTTTGCAATGCAAGGCGGTACTGAGGGAGACCACCCTTTGTGTAAGTGACTTATTAGAAGAGTTATAAATTCCATGAGTAAACAGACGTAACAGCAACATCGCAGGAGCTCTCAGCAAGGTTCTGGCCCCAATGCTGTAGGAGGACACCCAGCACCACCTGGTTTCGGATGAGAGTTCAGATCGACGAAACAGAACAGGAGTTCCTCCTTGTAGGTCTCAGTGGAAGGGAAAGGTTTCCGTAATATGGTTAGTGAGTCATCCACAGTATGTGATGCCAAGCTGTCCTTGATTCCCAGGTCACCGTGGAGGCAGCCTTGCCTTCTGGGAAACGACTGTGTGACTCTGAGAAGGTTGGAGAGGAGAAGGACGTCTAGTTGATATGTATCCACTAGTACCAGTTGTCCTCTCATAGCCGGGGAGTCTGGCAACCCAAGTCTGTAAACTCCCTTGGGGCAGTAAGAATGGCAGGCACTTGCCATTCTCCTGAAAGCCAGGGGGCCTGGGAAGTTTGCTTAGGGATTAGAGAGTTACAGACAGGCTCTTGTTTTCTTGTGATAGTTGCGGCTGGAAGAAAGAAGCTTCTGCAAGTAGGCATGGCCTGATTAGCTGGTAGTTGAGAAGCTGATATTGTCTACATGCGGAAGTGATGTTTTTGATACCAAGCAGGTATGTTTCCTTTAGCTGACTTAGTAACCTATGGTGCCATGTTAGAGCCCAACTTCGCAGGCCCTCCTCTCAGAGACACTTCCAGGCACACTACGGGTACTTTTTTGAATCCCTTGCTAGCAGGCTCACCTTGGAGGTGCACGTCCATCAAAGTGGTGCCACATTTTGTTCCCCATCCCAAAGCTTGACTGCAGATTCTTGCCATGTAGGCTCTGAGTCTCTATAGAAATTTCGCCGGGAGGTCTTTGGTGCTGGGACACAAACTCTTCTGAGAGCCCCTGCCATGCTGCTCCTAACCGTGTGCTTGCCACATCAGTAACTCTCAGAACAAACTCCTCAGACCTCAGTAATCTATCTCAGTGTCCACTGGAATCACCAACCTCAAATCCAAAACCTAATAGTTGTGGATTTAGGGGAAGAGGGGTGGTGGGTTTGTTGCATATATATATATATATGTATATATATATATGTGTGTGTATGTGTGTGTGTGTGTGTGTGTGTGTGTGTGTGTGCGCGCGCGCGCGCTTGTGCGCCATAACATAAAAACTGGCCACAGAAACCTGGTAAGGGCTTATTAACAGTATTGAACATTTTTTCCCTTTGCTTCGGACTATGTATATTTTCATGTAGTGACCTGGGATGCCTGGCAGGAAGGAGAAGTTCTCAAGACACTTGTGCCTTTCCTTTCCTTTTGGCTGCCAGATTATTGAAACAGTGGATCCTAAGAAATAACAATTCACCCAAGAATCTCATGCTGGGAGAAACAAAGACAAGACCCAGCCAGGGAAGGCACTTAGAGCCAGACAAGGCACTGTGCCCCAGAGAGAGAGATTTACAGCTTCTCAGATGATCTTGTAGGAGTGTCTGACCAACAGGAAAGCTTCCCTGAGACAGTGGTGGCTGGACAGTTAAGACCCTGAAGCTTGTCTTGGGGGGGGGGGGGGCGAGGGAGAGGCAGGGGCGGTAGAATCCCTGGATCTCGTTGTCATTTTTTTCATGGTCTGATTCTCTTTTGCATTTTTTCGGTGATTCATTTAATAGACTTACTAAGAATGGGTGGCTGACCCTGGCCTGTTAAGGCAGCCAGAGCACAGGCTCTGGCCCTAGCTCTGGTAACAATGCGAGGCTATATTAAGCAGCTCCGTGTTGTGTTAAATGACCTTTCTCTTTCTGTACCACTGCTATAAAACACTCTCTCAAAATAAATTAAACCGTTATCTCTTTCCACCCTCCACTGTCGGAAGTCTGTAACTTGAGAATTTCAGAATTCTGTCAGCACAGTCTGACCAGCATTTTTTGGTTTTTGTTTTGGAAAGGACCATGTGGCATCGCACACTCCTAGCGCAGCTTAGCTTGCCTTTCCTCTTAAATCTCTGGTGGGCCTTGCAGTGAAACCTAACTCTGTTTTTGCTTTGGTTTCTTTTTCTTCCTTTTCAAATGTATCTTCTTCCTGCCTGCGGTTTTTTTTTTTTTTTAAAAACAGAGCCTGGAAAAGGAGAAGCCCCTTTCCAAAGGGCTAAAAGACAGGAAGTTTACATGGGGAAGCGGGGCGGGGGCAGCGTTGTTAGTTCGGTTCTGAAGTACAGTTGCTGCTGAGGCTGGGGATGCTGCTGCGGCCAGAGCAGAAGATATAAAAAAACGATCTCTCTGGCTGGATTTCCTCCTTTTCCAATCTCCTTGTTAAGAACTCTAGGAAAAACGTCCAAGCTGGTTAAGAAGGGTGAGGTTGTCTTCATCTTCAGTTTGAATCCAGTTTCTTTCTGGATTCAAGATAACCAGCCAACAGAGACTCTACTTTGATCCAGAAATTAACTGGAGAACTTTATGATTTTCTTTTTTCTTTCTTTTTTTTTTTTAAAGTCTTGATTTTGCCTGTCACTTGGGGCAACATTTATCAACCTTGGGGATTGATAAGTTTCCCCTGCCCCCTACTTTTTCTCAACTCTCCTGCTAGCAAGAGTGGACACTACTCTTGGGGTGTCTTTTGTCTGTGTGGACTGACAGATACTAGCTGAAGTCATTTCTCCAATGTGGAAATTGCTGGCTCTCACTACCACTGTCCTACTGAGGTTTGGGCTACTTTCCTTTTCACATCTCATCACACAGAACTGAGGTAAGTTGTCATTTTTGTTTTCTACTGACAGAGGGCAACCTTAGGGCCTTGGGCATGCAGTACAAATGATCTACCTCTGAGCTATGCTCACAGACCTATGTTGTTTTTATATCTTTATGCTAAGTAGAAACTATTATTCTTTTGACTTGTGCACTGAAAAGTGTGATTAAATCTGCAGCTTTTACACTTTATTATGTGTATAAGTCACTCTGGGATCTTATTAAAATAGGATAAAAGGATAAAAGATGGGGTTTAAGAGCAATCAGAATATGTTGCATGTATGCCTATAATCATTAAAGAACAAATTTAACTAATTACAGGAATAAAAACAGGAACTTGAGTTTGTAGCTCGGTGGTGGGGTGTTGCCTACCATATTTAAGGCCCTGGGTTCTTTCTTGGTGCCACAGGTAGTTGGAAATTTGAAATAGCCCAGCTGTGAGCCTGTTTGTTTTGTTTGAAAGCCCTTCTCTCACTATGTAGCACTGGTTGGCCTACAACTGGCTATGTAGGCCAGGCTGGCTTCACACTCACAGAGGTCTGCCCACCCACATGCCTCCTCACTGCTAGGATGCACCTCTGCATCCTGCCTTGACTGTCTTACTTTTATCACATCTGTAGGTCACTATCCTACCTCTGAACTGTATCCCCAGGTCCTAGATGCTGAATTTTATCAACTGCATTGCTGTGATCTGTATGCCAGCCTTGAGTGACAGGGGCTTAGCTTTCTAGAGATTTTGCTTTGTAAGAAGGGGTTGGAAATACATGGGCAGGATGATGGGATTTGGCTGAGCACTTGATTGACATTGAGCACTGAAGAAAGCAAAATCAGACAGTTTCTCTGCCCTGGTTGCCTATTTTGATGACTTATCTTTAAGTTAGAAGTTTCCGTTAAACAGTTCTAGATGTGGTAAGCCAGGTTAGTCAAGTTAGAGAGGATGTTAATCTTTGAGCAAAGCCCTTTCTTCCCTCTCCACACACTGAACATTTATTTACCCGTCTGTAGCTCCTTTCGTACTGCAAGACCAGAGAGGAGTGGTCAGGACAGAAACTACATGCTGACAAGTTTGAAATGGCTATTGCTGGATCTTTTACAGCGGAAGTTAGCCATCCATCCATGGTGTAGGCAGAGGTGCTGTTTACTCTTCAGTCCAATCGGGCTCTGACCCTGGCACTGTCTTTGGCACTGGCGATAGAGGACTGAAACAGAAATCCCTGCTTGTTTGAAGCTTACCTTATAGATCATGAACAAGAGGAAAATAAATGTGTGATATATCATATAAGGGATTTTCAAGAAGACAAAAGGAGTTTTAACAAAAAAAAAAGTGTTAAGGAGAAATATTTGAAGGAAGTCTGAAGAGACTAGCTGAGAGAAAAGCAGGAGTGGCGAGAGGCATAGGTGGAATCTTCTGGAGAAGCAGCCAGGAGAGCAATGCAGATGGAGTAACCACGTTATGGTTCCCACACCTGTTCATGCGGTTGTTTGCAATAGTTACTGCTGCTTTAAGGCAACTTCCCACATGGCACTGTTCCATGAAGCCAGCTCTTTCGTCACGATACAGGTATATAGTAAATTTTGGCAACAGGTGAGCATTTCCAAAACTCTTTTGCCTGTGGCAAGAAGCAAGGTTACATCAAATAAATGCCAATACCCTTGCTCTAAGTTATAAGGCCAAGAAATAATGCACACTGTGACAATAGATATGGTATGTCTCAAGTTCATGAAAATCTGTTGGCTGGCAGGCAGGTCGTGTAAATTTCTACCCAGGGTATGTGATTATCCTTGGAAAGATTAAGCATTGTTTCCTTGGACTGAAAAATTGCATACATTTCCTGAAACTAGGTGACCACCTGGTCATCTTGGGTGATTGTATCACACTGACTGCTTAGCATTGGCTTTGGCTGTTGGTAGATTAGGAACCCTGCAAGAATGAGAGGCAGAGCGCCATGAGAGAAGTGAAAAGCATGTTGTAAGCTCATATGCTTGTATGCTGCTACAGCTGATTTGAGGTGTGGAATCACTGGACGATGCTGAGAAAGCATGGAGAAAAGTGCTATGGACATTCGTAGAGTAGCTTGTCGTGGGCATCTGATATTTTAAAGCCTCCATCATTATAGTGTGTTTCAGTGGACATACAAATACCCTTGTATTCTGTGTCCATTCAAAAACTCCCACTCTCTCATCACATTGTTAACAGATTTTTAGTTAGGAAACATTTACTAGGCTACTGACTGCATCGTAGGTAGTAGATGCTGGGTTGTCTATAAGACTATAAATCTTAGTCTTGTGCTGCTTTGGCGACTGACATTTCAACCTGATTTAGGCTATAATAATCTAGTAATTTATCTGTCTTTTGTTCCTTCAAAGGAGATGAGTTAAGTAGGAATTGCAGGGAGGTTGCTGGTAATCCTATTTTTGGTATTGATTGATCTCTGCACTTCTCTTAGGGACACAGTATAGGCTCAGTACCTTTTATCTACAATACTTGGGGCCAAAAGTGTTTCAAATCTGGGAATACATGCATGTGTTTCTTAAACTCTGAGGACCAGACTCCAATCTAAGTGCAAAACTTATTCATATTTCATTACTCATATACACTTTGCAATATAGCCTGAAGGTGGGTTCGCCTCCATTTTTACCGTAATGTGTCACTTTAGACTACTTGTGGAATTTCCAACTCCTTGTTACTCAAAAAGCTTCAGACTCTGAACTACTTCAGTTTTTGGACTTCTGAGTTTGGGATTCATACTTGTATTGTTCCCGTGTTCTTAGAAGTAGAAGGGCAGGTTCAGCGGAACCCATTTAATGCTTGCTACCATCCCAGCTGCCATGCCACACGGGATGCCACCTACATGCTCATCTACAAAGTTCAATCTTTGAATATTTTCAGGTCAGGTGGATAAGTTCAGAGGTCATATCTGATATCCTCTCTTTGGAGTGGTACTATTCATAGTGTATTTCTAGACCAGCATTAATTGACAAATGTATGACAATTATTACTAAGTAACAATTGCAAATGCAAATCCACAGACATTAGCTTTACCCTATTAAGTCAGAATCCTGGTGTGTGGTCCCATAGTGAATGTATTTTCTTTATGGCTGTGTGAGGGGTGGTGGCACTAGCGCTTGAACTAGGGTTGTTCGGATGTGCCCTTCTGCTGGCCGACACACTGCCATTGAGCTAATCTACCCTGAGAACTGACATTTACTGAGACTCGCCACATGTAGCTATTGATAAATACTAACTTCTGTTAGTATTGACCAGGGTCAATTGTGATTTTTATGTAGGACTGTCAAATAAAATACACCTTTCAAAGTATATCTCCTGTGTAATAATTTAAATTTAAGAGTTGGCTTTCATCGGTATTTGTTAGTAATTCCACATCCGGGCTCATGCAAGCAAACCTAATTAAATACAGTGGGACACACACACACACACACACACACAAACACACACACACACACACACACACACACACACACACACACACCAGCCAGGAGGTAGAAAACGAAGGGGGTGAAGGGGTTTCGTGGTGGGTGAAAATGGGTAAGAGCGTATGAGGAGCAGAAATATAACAAAAGTACATTATATATACACATATGTAGAAAATTGTTAAAAAAAAAAAAAGGAAAAAAGAAAAGAAAGAAAGAAAGAAAGAAGGAAAAATTTCACACGTGTGCCCCCTCAGAGGGGTTTTCAGTCTCTGAACTGACTCAGGGCTACATATTAGGTAAAAGGCACACATCGGTCCCCTGGTTTCTTCTGCCTCACAGACCAAGGTATTTTCCTCCTTACATATGTCATGAGACTCTCGGTCACTATGATAGGTGTGCTCTTGCCACAGAGCCCAGCAGGTCACAGAAGCTTGGTTCCCCCCCCCCCCCCCCCGTCCCCCTAGCTTACCCTGGATCTCGCAACACATTCTCTCTGCCCCGGCTGGCCTTGAGCTCACTGTTGTCTTCCTGGGGCTAGAGTGCACAGTGCCACATCAGTCACACCTACCATTCTTCCTGACTTACAGAGTTCTTCAGATTTAAGTCATCAACTTATTATTATGTCTTTTTTGTGTTTGGTTCACCAAAGCATTTCCTGGTTGTAAGTCATAGCCTTTAATAGGTGGGCCATCTCTCTAGCCCTCACCAAACATTTGAAAAATATTTTATTTATTTGTTTATACTTATTGGTATATGTGTCTATGTAAGTGCATGCACACTTATTTGTGAGTGCATACATCTATCTATGTACATGGAGGCCGGAAGAGGGCGTCAGGTATCCTCCGGTATTACTCTCTGCCTACTTTCATTTTCTCTGTAGGCTGGAAGCCAACAATCTCCAATGTCTCTGGCCACTCTCAGAATGGGAGTTACAGGCGTGCGCAAGATGCCCAACTTGTTGCATAGATGCTGCAATTTAAACTCTGGTCTTCATGATTACAAAGCAAGCACTCTTAGCAGCTGTGATGACTCTCTAGACTTCAAACACTTATTTCGTGAGGTGTGTGCAAAGATGCCATAGAACCTGTATGGAGGTCAGAGAACAGCGTGCAGGAGTCAATTCTTTCCTTTTGGCCTGTGGGTCCTAGTGATTGATCTCTGGTCATTGGGCTTAGCAGCAACTGTCTTGACTTTCTTTGCCACCTGCTGGTCCTCATCAATGAATTGCTAATGTAGTGATGACAGTACTATCCCAGAGAGTCAAGTTGTAGATGGGATTTAGTACAAAGGAGCTGCCCTGGCCTTCACATAGGAAAGTCAACAGCTCCTCTCTTTAGAATAATAAGAAAGGTAGCTGGGTACTTCTGGCAATCTAAGAGTTCCCTCTTGCTTCAGTTTTCTCAATAAAGCTGCAAGTGACATTATCACAGGGAATCACACACACACACACACACACATGATCTCACGCATCCAGGTGTGAACACATGAACATACACATGCATGGGCATGGGGGGATCACATGATGGACAGTATGAATGAATGACTCAGATGACTATTGAAATAGAAAAATTAGGATGGGGTGGAGACACGTTCCTGTGCTTTCAGCACTTTGGAGGCTGCGGCAGGAGAATCATGCAATTGAGGACAGCCTATGTTACATAGTAAGACTGTCTCAAACACACACACACACACACACACACACACACACACACACACACCAGGAAAGGCTAAGGGTAGCAGCCATACTGTATCAATTGGTAGTTGCCAGTGAGACATTAGGATGAGTCATTATTGTGTATTTCCCCAGTTTTACTCAGCTGCAGCATGAAGGCACACAGTAGGGATGTTAGTAAGAGGCAGTGGGTTTTGCCTAGAGTGTGGCTAGGCAAAAGAGGGAGTTTAGGTGTTCTAAAGGGTGGGACAGTAACAAAAGATTGTGGCCTTTCAGCAGGCTGCAAAGGATGAAGCACAGTGAAGCACTGGTGTGCGGGTTCTGGTGGAGTGTTAGGGCTGTTGGAATTGGGTCACTATTGGAACTGGAAGGGATCAGTGGCCTATGGAAACTTGAAAGTGAGCCTGGGGGTGGCAAGCCCTAAGACAATACCTGGGAGAACATTGCAGAAGCAGGGAAGGTCATCCGTCTGTGTCCTAAGCTACTGAGACCCGAGGTAAAAGGAGTGCTGCAGAGTGACAAAGATGCAACAGCCACAACAAGCAGCCAGCGAAAAGGATAAAGATGTGATGATGTGGAATTGCCAAGCTGAGATTTGGGTGGATGGTTAGATGGTCCAGTTTGGAATGTGTGTATGTTTTGTGTTGGTTTCTCCTCCACGAGTAAGCAATATCAGAATGCGGGCCGTCCTTATGCTTTGGGGGACACTTATTTGCATAAAGACTTTTCTTGAGTCAACCACAAGAGGGCATCAGAGTCAAGCAAATAATCCTTTTCTTCATACGTGTGTAGACTATATTATATATAGTCTATTGGCCCCCTCCAACCCTTCCAGAACTCCCCCTTAACACATCCTCTCCTCAACTTAATGTTACACACACACACACACACACGGAACAAATACACTGTTAGTGCTGCCTGTACGTCTTTGGGTACTTTTATTTTTCATCTGTGGCGGAGACAATCATAGCTACTTGAAAATGGAAGGAAGCTCTCTCTCTCTCTCTCTCTCTCTCTCTCTCTCTCTCTCTCTCCTCTCTCCTTCTCCCTCACCTCTCTCTCCCTCTCCTCTCTCCTCTCTCTCCCTCCTCTCTCCTCTCCCTCCCCTCTCCTCTCCCCTCTCTCTCTCTCCTCTCCTCTCCTCTCGCTCTCCTCTCTCTCTCTCTCTCTCTCGTGTGTG